>NW_005843105.1:225515-235847 GCF_000455745.1 Alligator sinensis | reverse complement strand
CCCGTGGGGTGCGCCGCCCCACCCCTCTGTCTGGGACCCGCGTGTCCCCGCTGCCCGCGTTGCTCATGGAGCCGCTGACGGTGAACGGCGAGGCCAGCTCCACCTCCACGGACTTGAGGCCTCTGAAGGGAGCC
The DNA here is from genome assembly GCF_000455745.1 of Alligator sinensis. NCBI lineage: Eukaryota > Metazoa > Chordata > Crocodylia > Alligatoridae > Alligator > Alligator sinensis. The sequence continues at coordinate 235,713 of NW_005843105.1, read as the reverse complement.
GGATGCAGCCGGGGTGAGGAAGATGCCCCAGGCTGCTGCCTCTTTGCCACGCAGCCACCCCGCCACACCCGTGCCGGGGCTCTCCCACAAGCCCCCCAGGGCAAGGGCTGCAGCCTTTACCCCGCACAAGCTCTGCAGGCCCAAAGCCAAGAGGAGCAGGCGGCTGCTGGCAGCCTCCGGCACCCAGGCCCCCTGCCCTGCTGCCCCGAGGGGCTCCTGCCCCAGCCCTCCCCACACCCGCAGCCTTGGAGGGCAAGGACGTGCTGCCACACACTCCCTGGACTGACAGGGAAGGTCACAGCCAAAGCCACCAGCCCACCCGCCAGCCAAAGGTCCCAGGGCTCAGCCTCTGCCATGCCCACAACCGGTGCCAGCTACTCACCGGATGTGGTACAGGTTGAAAACAAAGTTAGGCCCTGGGAAGCCAGAGATGGAAAGAGAAGACGTTAGCAGAGAGCAGCTAAGTGCACGGTGCCTCAGCTGCAGGATGTGGCCCCGCGTACACGGCGGGAAGGCCCCTCTGCATGTCCAGAGCCCACGTGGAGCCAGGCTGGACGGGTGCTGTGCCAGGTCCGGGCTCCTGATCCAGCCCCCAGTGCAGCTTTGCTGTGCGGTGCCCGTGGATGCTTTGCAGGGGCAGGGGTCCATGCCCTTATCTCTCTGGCTCCTGGGGGAGTTGTACGCACTTCCCAAGTGGGAGTGTTAGGACATGCCAAGCACCAGGCACGCAGGGAGAGGGCTGGAGCAGCTGGTGCCTCTAGAGACATCTGGCTGCTCCGGGTCTGCCTGTCTCGGGAAGCGGCCTGCTGCATGCAGCTGCTCCCAGCTCGCTCCAGTCAGGCCAGAGTGCAGCGCACTGACACTCCTGCTTCGTGGCACAGGGGCCAAGTCCTCCCACCATCACCGGCCCCGCACTTCATCCAGTGCCAAGCTGGAGCCCTCGGAGACGCGCGGGAAGGGAGCACCCCCGCGGAGCGCCCCTCAGCGCTGCCCCGGCCTCGGCCCACCGCCCGGCCGGACTCACGGTGCCAGCAGTGCCCACCCTGGAACCACTTGATGAGGCTGTAGCCGAGGATGCCCAGGATCAGCAGGGACAGGCCCACGCCCAGGAGGAGGCCGAGGATGCTGATGGGCTCGTTCTCTGCAAGACAGAGAGGACGCGCTCTGGAGGGGACCGGCCACAGCGCCTGGCAGCTCCGGGTGCAATGGGACCCCTCGCCCCTGCCCACCCTCTGGACCGTTCCCCTTACAGCACGGAGACGGGGGTCAGGACACTGCTGTTGTGCCAGCCACACGCAGCACAGCTGACACCCAGGGCTGTGTCCCCTCCCAAACACCCAGCTCCCGGAGTCCTGGGACTGCAGCAGCATCCTGCCCTTGGGGAAGAGCTGAGCACCGCAGCCCGGAGAGGGAGGCAGCAAGTCACGATGCCTAGTCCCGCCTGCCTGATGCCAGGGCACACTGCCTCATCTGCGAGGGCAAAGCTATGACCCCCGCAGCCCTGAGCTCCCTGGATTGGCCCCAGCACCCTGCCCAGGGTGGGGGGCAGGTGTTGTTTGCAACCCCAGCCAGGCAGGGGGGCAACAGCTCCACAGGGCTGCACCCTGCCCCAGCAGCAAGTCAGGAGCCTCCTTAGCCAGCCCTGCTGGCATCGGCCTCCACACGCCTGCTCTTGGGCCCGCCGCCGCTCGCCTGCACCTGCCCAGGCCCAGAGCATCCCCTGCTCCTGCCTAGCCCAGGAGCCCATTGCTGGGGAGCCGGCTCCCTCCTGCGGCCACGCACGGCAGTGCCAGCCCTGCCGTGAGCACAGCCTGTGCCAAGCCACGGGCAAGGGGCAGCAGGAGCCCCCCAGCACCGTGCCTCCTGCCAGCGGCCTCTGCAGGGGCCAGAGCAGCCGGAAGCTGCGTGCCTCTGGGGTGGAGGCCGGCACGCCAGGCACCTGGCACCAGAAAGCACAGCCCCATCCTGGGCCACCCCAGCCACGCTCCCTTGCAGCTTCCCTGCAGCACAGACAGCTACTGCCCAGCCGCAGCAGAGGCCACACAGCCCCCTGGATGCCGTGGAGGAGCCACGCGGAGCTGAGGGCTCTGCAGGGCCAGGAACAAAGACTTGGCCCTGAGCACCAGCCCGTGGCACCCTCACTCTCCAGCAGCCCCAAGCCTCGGCACCACGCCAACAGACCCGGGCCAGGGGAAGAGGACAGGTTGCTACAAGCCCCACCGCACCGCCCACACCTTCACCTCAGCCCCTGGGAACTGGGCAGCCTTGCCCAGCCCTGCCCAGTGCCCCCCCAGTGACACCAGCACCACCTGCTCTCAATTAGCACCTGGGAGGCTGCACACCTGTGGCAGCTTTGCAAACAGAGCTGCTGTGCCAAGCTGGAGCACTGGGCCCGCTAATGAGCACTGGGCCCACGGGCGAAGCAGAGCCCTGGGAATAGTGCGAGCAGAGCTGGTGCAAGAGCAGAGGCTGGCGGGTGCCAGGGGTCACAGCCGTGCTGCCCAGAGCACCTGGCACAGCTCTCAGGCAAAGTCCCTGAGGGCCCTGCACAGTTGGCAGAGCAGGACACCGCCAGCTGTGGGTGCATCAGACCCGACCGAGCCCGCGCCAGCCCCATGGACAGGACCTTGCCAGGGCACTGGTTACAGCAGTCCTTTGCCCCCGCTCCCAAGGGCTCGGCACCACTTGTCTTCCTGGAGCACGGCTACATCTTGCAGCAGGCTGAGCATGGAGCAAGAGGGAACGCACCCTCAGCCCGCGCCCCCCGTGCACCCACAGGTGCGTCACAGAGGAGGGGGCTTGTTCCTGTCAGGCCTGCCCCCGTCACCACGCAGCACGCAGGCCTGTGCCCAACAGCGGCAGCAGGGGCGGCTGCAGAGGGAGAGGGTCTGAGCGGGGCAGCTCCAGAGCGCTCCGGCCCGCCAGCTTCCCTGGCCTGTTTATAGCTCCCAACCGGCCCATCCCCTCCTGGTCCCCTGCGGCAGTGGGTTCCCCCAGTGAACGCTGCACGGTGCACGCAGCCTGGCTTTGCCCTGCCCCCATCCAGGCCAGCGGGTGCCCCTCCCCGCCCGTCCCATCCAGCCCTGCCAGGTCCATGGGCCTGTGCCAGAGCCTTCCTCAAGCTCCCGGCAGGCTGGGTGGCTGCGTGGGTCCCTGGCCCAGGTCCTGCAGGCATCACGCTCCGTGATCACACCGCTCCCTGCAGCAACTGCACACTCCGCTCTGGTCTGTGGGAACAGGCAGCCCTGCCCGGAGGGAAACGGGGCCGCCGGGCTTGCCAGAACGCCCTGGGGCAGTGTTACACAGTGGACACTGCGTGCGGACGCACCTGGGGACTCTGCCCATCAGGCCCCGGGGGAGCTGTGGGCCGCGTGCTCCTGGCCTGGCCTGGCCTGGCCTGGCCTGTCTGTGGAGGGAGCAGGCCAGCACGGCTCTCCCCCAGGTGGGAAGTGTGGTGTGTCAGCCCAAAATGCCACTGAGAGTCATCCTGATGGGACCCCCAAAAGGGACCCCCACACCTGCCCAGGCAGCTGCTCCACCTCTCCCAGCAGCTTCCTGCCAGGCTGCCAAGCCCATGTCACGCATGAACGAGTGCAACAGCACAGCACGGCCCAGGGCCCTGCTGCTCACCGGAGACACCCCGGAAAGCAGCCCCTGGGAAGGTGCAGGCACTAGTCAGGGTCCTGAGTGGCTCTCAGAACAGCCCCGCCGGCGCTCCAGACAAGCCGTGCATGGACTTGTGATGGGGGCACACCCGGCCGCCGGCCACTCTGGGGGCACACCCATAGGTTTCATAGATTTCATAGACATTCGGGCTGGAAGGGACCTCGGAAGATCATCGAGTCCAGCCCCCTGCCCCAGGGGCAGAAAGTCAGCTGGGGTCATAGGATCCCAGCAAGATAAATGTCCAAATGTGTCTTGAAGGTGTTCAAAGTGGGTGCTTGAACCACCTCCAGTGGCAGGCTATTCCAGGCGTTGGGGGCTCAGGCAGTAAAGAAGTTCTTCCTTATGTCCAGCCTGAAATGGTCACGGAGGAGTTTGTGACCGTTCAACCTCGTCATCCCTTGGGGCGCTCTGGTGAACAAACGTTCCCCCAGATGCTGGTGGTCACCCTTGATAAACTTGTAGGTGGCCACCAGATCACCCCTGAGCCTGCGCTTTTCCCGGCTGAAGAGCCCCGGGGCTCTCAGCCTGTCATCTTAAGGTCTGCTTCCCTGACCTCTGAGCATGCGCGTGGCTCTTCTCTGCACTCTCTCAAGCTTCTCCACATCCTTTTTGAATTGTGGGGCCCAAAACTGGACACAGTACTCCAGCTGCGGCCTCACCAAGGCCAAATACAAGGGGAGAATGAAGTCCCGGGATTTGCTTGAGAAGCATCTATGGATGCAAGCCAGCACTTTGCTCACTTTACTAGCCGCAGCATCACATTGGAGGCTCATGTTCAGCTTGTGATCAATGATGACCCCCAAGTCCCTTTCGTCCGTAGTGCTAGCCAGTGTAGCATTGCCGAGCCTACAAGCGTGCTGCAGGTTTTCCTCCCAAGGTGGAGAACCTTGCGTTTTTCAGTGTTAAACATCATCAGGTTCTCGTCCACCCATTTCCTGAGCCTGTCAAGATCTGCCTGGATCACCTCCTGTCCTCGGGTGTGGATGCTTTACCCCAAAGTTTGGTGTCGTCGGCAAACTTGGCCAGTCCGCTTCTGACTCCAGTGTCCACATCATTAATGAAGATGTTAAATAGTATTGGCCCAAGAACAGAGCCTTGAGGGACCCCGCTGGTCACTGCGCACCACGACGATTGACTTCCCTCAACCACCACCCTCTGGGTCTGACCACGGAGCCAATTCCCCAGCCAGCGGATCGTGGAGGACCCAAGGCCGCAATTGGCCAGTTTTGCCAAGAGGCGATCATGGGACACCAGATCGAAGGCTTTTTTAAAGTCAAGATATATGACATCAATCTCTTCTCCCTTGTCCAGGTGATAGGTCACCTGGTCGTAGAAGGAGATGAGATTGGTCAAGCAAGACCTACCCACAACAGACCCGTGCTGGCTACCCCTCAGGATGTTGCCATCAGCCAGTCTGTTAAGGACGGCCTCTTTGATAATCTTTTCCAAGACCTTCCCCAGGATAGAGGTCAGGCTGATGGGCCTGTAGTTTGCCGGATCCACTTTCCTCCCTTTCTTGAAGATAGGCACCACATTGGCCGTCTTCCAGTCTTCAGGCACTTCTCCAGAGCGCCAGGAGCTCTCCAAGATCCGTGCCAGGGGCTGGGCTATGATGCTCGCCAGCTCCTTGGGTACCCTGGGGTGTAACCCATCAGGGCCAGCTGACTGGAAGGTGTCCAGCCTCTCAAGGTGTTCCTTCACGAGGTCAGCATTGATGGAGGGCAGGGGATCTCCGTCACCCGGGCCTTCCTGTCCCATAAGGCAAGGCCGTCCCATGGGACTGATGAAAAACCGACACAAAGTACCCATTTAGCAAGTTGGCTTTTTCCTGGGCATTGGTTGTCAGTTGTCCCATCTGGTTTCGCAGGGGTCCAACGTTGCCCCTGCTTTTCCTTCAGCTCCCCACATATCTAAAAAAGGATGTTTTATTGTCCTTGATACTTGTAGCTAGTTGAAGTTCAGTCGCAGCCTTGGCTTTCCTCTCTGCAGATCCAGACCAGAGCAGAGTTCTCCTCCTTGGAGGTGGATCCCGTCCTCCATCCTTTGTAGGTCTTTCTTGACCTACACACCTAGCCACCCACTCTCCACCAAGACCCGCCTTGTGCAGAGCCCAGTGCCCAGGAGGAACGGCGAGACACTGATTCCTCCACCAGCGCCACTGCAGGCTGCCTCTGAGGGAGGAGGGAATAACTCAGGTCCCCAGTTTTGCAGCGCTGCCTCTGGAAAGCAAGGCAGCATCCAGCCGGAGATGCAGCGGAGGGGCGCCGGGGGCCTGGAGCCGGGGACCAGCCACATGATGCCGACCAGCCAGCACAGCGACAACCAGCAAGAAGCAGCAAGAGCAGCGAGGCAGCAAACACACACGGTGTAGCAGTTTCAGAGTTATTGCTTGTTCAGAAAGCCCATAAATAAAAAACACAGCTCATAAAGGGGTGACTCAGAGTCCTGGGGCCTCTTCCCCGACCCAAGTAAGTGCTGCCGCTTCACGCTGCTCCCTCGCGGTGCATTCCTCCCTCTCCTGGCCTCAGGGTGCTGCCTCCAGCCTTGCAGCCCTTGGTCTTCTGCCAGACCACCCAGTATTGCAGCCACCAACCAAACAGCCTCCCCCTCTCTCCCTGCCTGCTCTTCCCAGGCTCTGCTGCTTCCTATGGGCCAATTATCCTCTGTAGCTGGTCCCCTTCTCCTAGCACCTGCAATCAGTGCCTGCGGCCTCCAGCATGGCTGGCATCCCTGCCAGCCTGCAGGCCCCTACAGCCGGAGCATGCTGGCTGCTGCAAGCTTCTGCCAGCCCACCTGCCACACCTGAGCAGCCCCCCGGCCTTCAACAGTCCCGTTTGCCCCGGCTCCAGAGGGTGCTGGCAGCCCCGGGGTTCACACAGCCTTGCAGGGGTCCAGGGTCCGGCACAACACAGGCCTTGGCCATGCCCAGGACATGAGAGGAGCGCGATGAGCCTGCCAACAGCAGACTTGGGGCTGGAAAGAGCTTCCCTGCAGCAAACGGTAGCGCTGCCAGGCCAGGAGCCCATGCACCACCCAGCAACACCTGCTCCGTCCTGGCCGCTTCCTGGATGCTTTTGATGGGACTCACCACCCGTCAGGCCCAGACACTTCGGAAGCAACGCCCCAGGAAAGTCAAAAGTGCTCCCCCCACCCCGAGGGCAGGCGCGAGGCAAAGACACGAACCCTTTGCCCACCCGGAAACGCAGCCTCCTGTGGGTGCAGCTGGCAGCGCGCAGGGCACGGCAGGGTCACATGCCAGGCGAGGGCAAGGCGAGGTGCTGCTGAGGGAAGGGATCAGGGTGCGGATGGGACCCACTGACTCACTGCAGCAAACCGGCTGATCTGTCCTGAGCCCAAGGAACCGGTGACCTGACGGCAGGGGCATCACCGGGCCGTGACCCCGTGCATGCTCCTTCCTCCTCCAGCACCTCTGCTTCCAACCAAGGCGGGAGGCAGGCTGAGCAGAGGGGCAGGAGGAAGAGCCTTGACCCTCCCCTGCGATGGCACCTCTGCAGATGGGGCAGGTGCCCGGGAGGATGCCTGCGGGGGTGGCGCTGCTGATAGATGGGTGTCATGTTACAATACAAATCATCATTCCAGTTCGACTGCTCCTGCATGGGTTTAAATAGCACTGCTGCTGTCCCACAGCCAGCACCGATACCACGGCCCACGGCAGCGCTGCCTGGCACAGCAGAGGGGCACCCGGGCTGCACAGCATGGGACCCAGGCCACACTAAGGGCACTTGGCCACAGCAGTACGCACGCTGCCTCCAGGCACCCCGGACTGGGAGAACCAGCTGCACAGAGCTGGCGAGGATGGTGAGTCACCAGTGCCAACAGCGTGGCTCAGAGCCAGTGCCCTTGGGCCCTGCCGGACCCCGGCATCCTCCCCCCGGACAGGTGCGCCCCACGGCCTGGCGTGTTGCAGCCTCCTGCTGCGGGCACAGGCTCGGTCCCCTCCAGGGCCACGCAGCGCTTGTTCCTGTGTGCCCGGGGGAAACCACCCACCCCTGCCCCTGCCCCTGCCAGGCCACCTGCTGTTCCCTGGCTCCAAGAGCTGCAGCACCTGCACCCAGGAGCATGCTCCCCACTCCCCGTCTCTGTTTCGTGCGGCTGTTGGATAACTATATCACCCCCCGCTGCTCCCAGGCCTCTGCGGCTGCCCTTCGGACCTGCACAGTCGCTGCGCTTTGGCGAGTCGCTCGCCAGGCCACATGCACCTTTCCCGGGCTGGGCAGCGTGCTCCCGAGAAGGGCCGTCCTCCCCGGGCTGCTGTGTGACCGCCGGGCTCAGCACTCCCCACAAGCCTGTCGGCCCGCACACCCCGGCAAGGCTGCTGGGGAGGGCGCCTGCACTGTGCACCCGGGGATCTCCCCCCGTGGGGTCCCCTCGCCCAGAGCCCCCCAGACCAGGCAGGGCACAGCTGAACGCACCGCTGGGCCAGCTCAGCACCAGCAGCTCCGATCCCGGAAAGCTGGCGCTCGTCTCAGCCTCGAGGCGGCAGTGACCGCTCTGCTTTGAGCTGGGACCGAGTGGGGCTGCACGGCAGGGAGCGAGAGCCCTTTCCACCCCCGCTGGCATCAGGGGCTTGCTCTGGCAAGGAGGCGATTTCATCGAAGAAATGTCGAGATGAAACGCGGCCCAGCCGTCGCCGCGCTGCTCGGGGATGACCTGCCTGCGTGGGGGTCGCTCCCCTAGATAAGTGGAGGCTGGAGGGGACAGAGCTCAGGCCGGGCCGAGGAAAGGGAGACACCAAAACAGGGCCAAGCCCCAGAGTCACCTGCTCCGGGCCCTGCCCCATCTCCCTCCCACTCCCTGAACCAGTTTTCTGACCTCTGTGGGTGCAGCGAGCTAGGCAGAGGCCACAGCCAGCGAGTGCCAGGAGAGGCCCGGAGGCCCACGCTGGAGGGCAAAGCAGCGGGAGGAGACGCACTGGAAGTCCCTCGCACCCTTCTTGCTCGGGGGGCAGCAGCGACTCCCGAGCAGGTGCCGGCGGACCGGCACCCCAGGCTGTGGGCAAAGGCGGCACGGCCAGCACCCTCCCACTCAGCCGTCACTGGCCTCGGCCGCGTGGGCGCTGAGCGGGTGTGACAATGCTCCAGCTTGTGCAAGCACGGGGATCTGAGTGGGTGGCATTGCACAGCCACGCCAGCCTCCCCATGGGGGCAGGAGGGGCTGCACCAGGGGCAGCACCTGAGCCCTGGGCTCCCAAGTCACCCTGCCCTGGTCCCTCCGGGGGCAGAGCTGTTAGCGACAGCTTAACGAGCCCGTGGGCTCAGCTGAGCTCTACCCTCCTGCCCAGGGCTGCAGTTCCTGCTGCATTAGCCCCCGCTCGGTGACATCGGTGTTTCCCATAAAGCCCCGACTCCTGGAGTCTTGTGACCACACGGGGAGCTGAGCCTGCAGGCAGGGCTGCGGAGAACGCGGAGCACCCACAGCCGTGATAAAGAAAAGTGCTTGGCATTCGTGACCGCTGGGGTCTCGTAGCTCTGCGGAAACTTGACGGGCTGCTCGCTGTGTGGGGCTGGCTGCACCACCGCCGTCAGCAGCGAGGGGCAGCTGAGAAGCCTGGACAGCCCCCAGCTCTCCGCCAGCCGCACGGAGCCCTGCTCCCAGGCCCGGAGCCTTCTCCACCGCTCTCCTCTGGGCCAGCTGGCCTCATTGCGCTCCTCCTCTGCCTGCTGCCCGGGGCAGAGCCGGAGCCTTACCTGTCATCGTGGGGCCCAGCCGCGGCACCGAGGACAGTGGTCTTGCTCAGGGCTGGAAGGGACAGTAAAGCAACATGTCAGCGTGCTGATCTCCATGGGCCAGGCCAAGCCGGCACCTCGCGTTAGTGGCCAGGGCGCAGCTCCCAGCCGCACGGCGAGGGCTGGGGAGAACGTGGGGGTCCGCGCACGAGTCCGGCCTCGCAGCCCTGACCGATCGGGCCAGTCCCAGAGTGGCTCAGCTGCTGCTTGGGCAGAGCGGGCGTGTGCCAGGGCCCTCCTGGCCCCGGCGAGGCTCCTGTCCTGCCATCCAGTGTTACCAGGAGCTGGAGGGAGGGCGCAGCGCGGTGCCTTGCTCCTGGTGCCAGCTGCTCCGAGGGGTGGATTGTTGACAGCGTCTCCTAGCAGCGACAAAGGCTGGCCCTGCGCTGCTTCCCTGCGCTGGTCCCGGGGGTTGCGGCAGCTCCCCTCCCCTCCCCTCCCCTCCTCACCGCCCCGTGGGACCAGCAGACAGACGCGGCGATGGGGGAAGGCAGGAGCCCCGGGGGCCGCCCCAGCCGGCAAACCAGACCTGGACGCTAACGTAAGGCGGACGTGCTGGGAAGTGGAGCCCCGCCACCCGAGCCCCCATGGGGCCGAAGGGCGTCTGGCCCTCCCTGCTGGGATCTGCCGAGAAAATGGTCCTGAGAGCGGATCTGCAGCCTGTCCCCACAGCCCTGCGGGTGGGAGGGACTCTCCACGGCAGCGACCCTCAGCCGTGTGCCCCGAGAGCCTTCGAAGGGTGCCCCAGGAAGCGTGAGATGAGCAGAGAAGCCGGCCTGGGGCTC
>NW_005843105.1:202825-225006 GCF_000455745.1 Alligator sinensis | reverse complement strand
TCTAGACCCAGCCCTCTTTCCTGCTTATGCAGGGGGTCGGACTCGATGATCTATTGAGGTGCCTTCCGACCCTAACATCTATGAATCTGTGAATCCCTCCCCTTGTACACTGTCATGGTATGTCACTGCCAGGCATGTGACCCTGTTTTGAGCCAGCTCTTCTGGTGCTTGAGCTGATCTCTCAGTTCATCTTGGAAAGGGTTGTTGGTTGTAGCCGTGTTGGTCTAAGGACACAGGCAGGCAAGGTCCTTTGGGTAGATCTGATGTCTTTTATTAGACCAAGTAAATAGTTGGGAAAAAATGCTTTGCATGCTTCGGGGCACAAACACCCTTCTTCAGGCATAGGGAGACTGTGCTGTGTTATCCTAGGAAGGGTAGTTTTCTGCATGGTTCATTGACCTCTCCACACTGGGCACCTCGAGTCAGTCCTGGCACCTCCAGGGAGCAGGAGTTTGGGCATGTCCCATTCCCCTCCCTGATGCCAGGGAGAGAGACAGGCACCGGGGAAGGATTTCACAACTCATCCTCTTAGCAATGTCCTTTTTCCCTTCCCACATTTTGGTTTTAAATGGTGTTGGAGGGGAAGCATTTGATCAAATGCCAAGTCTTTTAACTGTAGGGAGTGTAAGGGATCAGCACCGATCTCTCGAAGGGCACAGGGAGGTTTGAGACAGACAAGCTGTGCTCGATGCAATGACGGCTTTGCACACAGAAGTCTGCTACTTTCCCACAGGAATGGGCACACACAAAGCCCCTGGCTGCCCTTGTGTATGTGCCTCTGCCATGAACAACGCTCTTCTAGAGGTGAAATGGGATGTCACTCTCCATGGCCCATTCTTGTCCTTGCTTTTTCTGCCAATGAAAGGTAGCTGCCCCCCAGCAGCAGCCACAGCAGTAGACAGAGACTATCCACATCTGTCCCATGGCGGGGCTATGAATGTATGGCCACAAGCTGGCAACAGCTATGGGTGGATCTGGAAAGGCTGCTCCCACTCACCGGAGCCATCCAGGGACCCAAACCCATCTTACCCGGACTCCAAGGTTTGACTTCGATGCATCTGTGCTGTGCTGCTCTAGCAATGAGCTGGTTTCGGGAATGGGGTGCTGCTCCAGTCACAGCTATGGAGGGGCCTCGATCTCTCGAGGGTGCTTTGAGGCTGAAAGGGGTGAGAAACACTGCTCCAGAGGGAGGGGAAAGCCTGTGGACTGCCTTCGCTGCCAGATAGAGGGATTTTGGAGACTTCGGCCCGGGGCACACGTCTGGCAGCAGGATCGGCATTGCCGGCTGAGCTAGAGGCAGCCCCAGGACAAAGCCCTGCGCCGGGCCTTTCCACCTGCCCCTGAATCCTCTCCCCTGCTTCACAAAGGCTGAAGCAGCCCCGCTCCCGCATCCCTGGGCCCTGGCCCAGCACTGGAAGTCAGTGCTCAGTGCCGCGGCGGGCCCAGCCGGTCATTCCCACGGCCCCGGGTCCCGGATCCCGGCTCTCGGTTCCAGGTGACTTCTCCCCCGGGGTCAGCGAGGGCGAGATGACGCAAGTGGGATTGTGCTGGAGTAACGAGCTCCCCAGACAAACAGCCTTCTGTCTCCTGCAAAGGGCTGTGCCAAGGTTTCCTGGGGCTGGTTTTCCCCTTTGCCTTTGGTTTGTTTGCTGTGGCAGAAACGGCCCTGGCTGAGGGCTTGGCCCCGGACCAGCAGCGCATTTGCACGTGTGCTTAGCTGCGAGCACAGGAACAGCCCCACCAAGGCTACGGGCCGCGGGGGTCGCTTGCTGCGATGAGACAGGCAGGCGCAGCAAGGCCAAGTGCAGCTGCGATGAGCACGTTCCCCCGTTGCTGCAGCTGTGAAGCGGCTTGGCCAGACACCCCATGGCTGCAGAGGATCAGCCCTGCTGCTGAGCCATCCTCTCTCCTGGGGATTTCCCAGGTGCTGGGATAAGGCACTGAGGCCGCAGGTCCCAGGCTTTGGGCTCTAGCGCCCAGTGAGGAGCCTGCGGTGGCGAGAGGGACGTCAACAGGGCGTTGGGCAATGGGGCGAGTGCAGAATCAGGGCCCTGCACAGAGCCCCACAGGGGATCCACCACCTTGGAGACCACGGGCCCCCAGGCTCTCGTGGAGCTCAGGGTGAAGGTCTTTGCATTCGGGCATGCAGCCCCCTGGGTAGGATGGAGGCCTGTAAAAGCATGAACAGCGTGCAGGGAGTAACAAGGGTTTACTGCCACTAACGTATGGTGCTGTAACCCGGGGCGGGGGGCACTGAAATTCTCAGCTCACAGATCTGAAGGCAAAGGGAAGGTTTCGCGTTAACCTGTGGGAGTCCTTGCCAGAGGGCTGTGCAGGCTGGTGGTATAGCCAGGTGCCAAAGGGGCTCGGCCAGGTTCCCACGGGACAGCGATACGGGGCTAGGACTTCCCCAGCCCCTGAATGCTGGAAGCTGCAGGGGGAGAAGAGTGGCGCATGGATCCCCCTGCACAAATACCTGTCCTCACACGTTCTTTGCTCACTGACTGCTGTTCCCCTTGCTTTTCAGAACCCGGACTCCGCACAGCCTCTGCAGAGAGGTAATGCCCCCAGGACCCCAGGTGCGGGATCTGCATGTGGTTGTATGCCAGGCGGGCCAGAGGCGAGGCGCCCACGGCCTGCTCTCTGTTGCAGGTCCCGAGCCGCCGCGCAAGCCCTCGGCCGCGCTGCAGGCCTTCAAGAGACTCGGCATCCCCATCATTGCCGCTGTGCTGAGCGTCGCCACCCTCGTCGCCATCGCCTTCCTGAGTAAGGCCCTGCTGTGCTGCCCCGCTCCACGTGCCGAGCTGATGCAGTCAGGGCTGCACAGCTGCTGCCCTCCCTTTGTGCCCCAGGGAGAAATGCCACGTCCCAGCAGCCGCAGCCAATGCAGCCCTGACTGCAGTTTGGCACCAATAGCACCAAAGCCATCACGAGGCCAGTACAAGCTGGGTGGAGCTTGGGCCAGGCTGCACACTTCATACGGGCCCCCAAAACTGGGGGCTTCTCAGGCCAGGGTGCAGCAGGGGTGGGGGGCTCCCCGGGCTGGCACAGTACAGGTCACTCCTTGCTGCAGCCCAGCTCTGGCTGCGAAGGGGCTGCAGGGTGAGCTCCTGGGGCAGGGCGGCTCTGTTCGGCTCTGTTCGAGCCTGGGCCTGTCCCCTTCTGTGTAGTCCCCGGGCAGGTGGGTGGGTGTGCCCCGCTGAGCTGAGCAGGGATTGCTCAGTGCAAATTAATCCTGCCCTGGCAAGAACCCGTGGGAAGATGCCCTAGGCCTCCTGGCCCCACACTAGCTGGTGGAGGCAGCATGACCAACACCTCACCCCTGGGAGTGCCCTGGCCAGGGCTCAGCCCGGTCCCCATGGCCAGGCCAGGGTGACACTGCCCCTTCTCCCCCAGTCAAGGGGCTGGTGGAGCGCTACTACTTCTTCTGCAGCAAAACCTTCAAGTTCATCCCACTGCAGCAGCTGTGCGATGAGCAGACCGACTGTTTCTGGGGCGAGGATGAGGAGCACTGCGTGCAGCGGACCCCGCTCGGCCCCTCTCTGGGAGGTGAGCATGGGCCTGGGGCTGCCCAGGGTGCGGAGGGGGCGGCTGGCAGAGCTCCTTGCTGCATTTAGTCACCAGCCTGGGGACAATGCGCCCTGCCAGGGCTCCGTGCACTGCGCTGCAGCCGGCTGGTGGCAGCCCTGCCATGGAGCTCACCCTGCGCTTCCCCCTAGTCCGGGTGTCCAAGGACGGATCCACCCTGCAGGTGCTCAACCGGGAGACCGGAGTCTGGTTCTGGGCATGTCATGATAACTTCAATCTGACGCTGGCCAGTGCAGCCTGCAAGCAGCTGGGATACGACAGGTACCTGTGCCCCGCCCTCTCCACTTGCCCCAGAAACTCTGGGTAAGGCAGGTATTAGCGCCCTAGTGCCCATTGCCAGGCCGGGGCCACAAGGAAGCTGCCTCTACCCTGCAGCCCAGCCTTCCTCACACCAGCCCTTCCTCAGCCTCCCAGCCCCAGGCAGCCCCTGCAATGCACACACCTGCCCGCTCCTGCGTGCACGGGCTAGGACCCCTCTGCTGCAGGGGCACTGAGCTTCCTGGCTCAGCCCAGCTCTGCCCCTTGAAGCCAGTCCCCAGGTTTGCAGCAGAGCTCCCTGCACTGCCCAGGCTCTTGCCCACCCCAGCTGCAATTCCCTCAGCCCAGGGGCAGTGCCCAAGCCAGGGCCAGACCCTGCCTTTTACGCCCCATTTTGCTCACATGATCAGTCATGGGACTCCCAGTATGCCCTGCCCCTCCCTCCCATTAAGGAGAGAGACCCAACACACTTGTGGCACCCAGTGCTCTCCATGAATGTCAGGCAGGAGCAGCGGGAGCCAGACTGGGCCCCATCCTGCACCCCCCACCCCTGCAGCAGCCTGGTCCCTGCCGCTCTACCCCACACTCAGCACGGCTATGACCATGGGGTGTCATTCCCCCACCCCGCCAACGGAAGCCCCACGGTCCTGACCCTGGCCACAGGAGAGCCTGCTCCATCACCGGGCCTGGGGGCTGGGGGCTGGGGGCTGCTGGTTTCCTTTCTCCTGCCCAAGCAGCCAGGCTCATGCCTCCAGGCATGAAGGCCCAGACTGACTCCTTACCTGGTCCCATGAGGCCGGGACCTAGGGAGTCAAGGACCAGCCTGCACACCTCACCTGCAATGCCCAGGGGCTTGGGGCACGGAGCAGCTTTCCCAACCCAGCCTCTGCCCTGTCTCTGGGTCCCCACCGGGAGCTCACAGCCCTTCCCCTGAAGCACGTGGGGGCATGCAACTAGCACGGCGTGTGCCGAGTGCTGGCTGCCGCAGCCCTGCTCATTGGCACGGCCTCTGGGCCACCAGTGGGGCAGGGAACATGAGAACACCCTCAACTCGTGACACAAGTGGGAATGCCAGAGAGAGGTTTCTGCCTCTTCCCAAGTCTCAGGCAGGCTCCTTGGTGGAGCCCGGTTAGCGCCCAGAGAGGCTGCCAGGAGAAGGGCACCCACCTCCAGTCCTTATCACCCGGAGTGGGGCTGCCTCCCCTCCTCTGCCCGGCGGCCCTGCCAGCTCCGAGCTCCTCCGCACTGCAGCCCGGAGCCGGCCTGGCAGCGTGACAACTTGCTGAGCAAGCAAGAGCCGCCGCTGCGGCAGTCACCCCCGGGCTGCACAGCTCCGTCTCCGAGTCCGTGGCGCTCGTGGCCACCGGGATGCTTTGCTCTTTGCCTTGCTGGCTGTTCCTGCCCTCCCTCCCCTTCCAGCTGGGCCCTTTCTTTTGTTTCCCAAGCTGCAAGCCTGGAGGGGTTGCTCCGGCTCAGGTGGAGGCACAGCTGGCCTGTGCATCCCGTACCTCCTTCCATCATGATTTGCATCCCGAGCACATCCCCCCCACACACTGCCGTGGCCCCATGCTCTGCGAGCGTCCCCGCACGGGTGCTGTCCCAGGCTCAGACAGCCCCACTGACCAGGAGGGGACCCAGGAGCAGGCTCTGCCCATGCTGTGAGCTCCCGTCTTCTCGCACAGCCATGAGCCCCGGGCACCTGGCCAGGTTGCTAGGGCCAGGGAGGGAGCCGTGTCACATGGAGCAGTGGCAGCCCTGAGCTTTCATGAGAAACACCTGTGCCACGCTCCACTGCATCCTTGCAACACAACCACGTGCTGGGACCTTCCCTGCTGGCTCCCCTGGTCACGGCCCCGTATGGTGACAGGGAGCCAGACTGGTGATCGCCCTCCATGCCTTTCAGCGTCCCCACTTTCCAGGCCGTGGACACGGTGGACGTGCGGGGCTTGCCCTTCCGAGAGGTTACGCTGAGCAACGGCAGCCTCCACGTGCAGGACACGAGCAGGTGAGCGGGAAGGCGAGGACCAGATCCCCTGGGGCGGCTGTAGCCGTGTCCTGGGGAGCGGCCAGAGGAGCTGGCTCCTTCGGACAGGAGCAGGGAGGCACTCGTACTCTCACACAGCCCTCAGTCAGCGTGGCATCCGGGGTCGGTCTCAGGGCACTCCCGCCCAGCGGTGCTCCCCGGCGCCCAGGCCTGGTGCAGCCAGGCAGACGGCAGGGCGCAGGGGGCCCAGCTCTTGGCAGGGAGCTCAGGGGACATTGAGACAGCAACCTCCCCAGGGGCTGCAGAGGCCGGGGGGAGCTTGCAGCGGTGGTGGGCGCTGCACAGGCCGTACCGTGGCTGGCCCAGGTCAGAGCGCTGCGGCTGCCTCTGTCCCGCAGAGCACATGCAACCTCGCCAGCCCAGGCTTGCCCGCTGAGGCCCTCGGGCCCTAGCATAAGGGCAGTGCGCAGGCTGGCATCTGCCCTCACAGCGCAGGGCAGGGGGGCACCGTGAGCAGCGCGGCTTTGACAGGACGCTTTGCTTCGCCTTCCAGGCAGTGCCTCTCGGGCTCCCGCGTTTCGCTCACTTGCTCCGGTAAGTCTGACGGTATCGCCAGGGCTGATAGTCTCAGAGCGTGCGACCGGCCCTGCACGGACCAGGACCTTGCCAGGGCCCAGCTCTGTGTGCAGTCCCCCTGCCTGCGCAGAGGGCAGCGCTGAGCGCCATCTCTCCCCCGTTTGGCTGCAGGCTGCGGTGAAAGCCTCCGCACCCCGCGCATCCTTGGGGGGGAGCGGGCCACGATCGAGGCCTGGCCGTGGCAGGTCAGCTTGCAGTACCAGAGGGAGCACATGTGCGGCGGCAGCATCATTGGCCCGCGCTGGGTCCTCACCGCGGCACATTGCTTCAAGTAAGTCCGACCGCGTGTGCCCCTGGGGCCACGGCACTCATGCAGGGAGCCTCTCCCGCCCTATGCCCAACGCCGCATCTCGCTGTGTCTGCACAGGACCAACCCACGGACACAGAGCTGGCACGTGCAGGCCGGCTCCGAGCTGCTCTCCGACGCCAACACCAACACTGCCCTGGTGGAAAAGGTCTTCGTCCCGGACGGCACCTCTGTGATCCCCCAGGGAGACGACATCGCCCTGGTCAAGCTGCAGACGCCCTTGCGCCTGTCAGGTGGACAACGACTCCCGGAGCCCTGCCTGGCCACGAGCGCCCCCAATCCAGAGCCACCCATTTCCTCGGGCTCCCCGCCACCTGGCATAGATGCTCCAGCTGGGCCACGTGCCAGTCAGCACTGGGGTGGGTGGGAGGGAGCGTGGGGGGACTCCTGCCACCGCTCTGCCCGCACCGGAGTGAAAAGGGCCCCGTGCAAATAGGACTAGTGTCAGCCATGAGCACGCCCGGGTGTGCAGGCACGCTTACATCCCACGTGCCCTGGCTGGCTCGTCATGGCAGCACAGACCCCTCTGCCTTGACCTGGGGCCCACAACCCCAGCACACATACCCCGGCCCGAGGTCCAGATCCTGCCCGTGCTGGGGCACAACAGCCAGGGTCCAGGACTCCCTTCCTGCCCCCTGAGGTTGCTATTCCCTGTCCTCCCCACTCCAGGCGTGGTCAAGCCCGTGTGCCTGCCCTTCTTCGACGAGGACCTCAACCCGGGCACCCCAGTGTGGGTGACAGGCTGGGGCTACACGAGGAGGAACGGTGAGCCCGTCTGCACCTCCAGGCTGAAAGCTGCCGCCCCAGCGGCTGCACCGCTGCTTGTTCGTGTTTGGGGCTGGGCTGGGATTCACACACTTCAGGCCAAAGCCTTCCTCCTGGGGTCCAGGAAAGTACCGCCCAGGTGCTGCATTGAGTCGTGGGACCCTGGTCAGGTCACAGCCTGGTGCAGCCTCAGGCCAGTGGGCTCTGGGGCCCGAGGGGCGTCCCTCGGCCTCCGTGGCGTTGGGGGCAGGCACCAGCCCTGCTGGCCCCGAGCAGAGCAGGGCCCAGCTTATGGCTCAGGGACGACGAAGAGGTGCCTTAGCTCAGGAGGGATCCAGGGGAGGAAGCAGCAGCAGAGACAAACCTGGGTGAGAAGTGGAGCAGCAGCACGTGCACGGACTCGTAAGCAGAGCAAGCGCCTGCTGCAGCGGTCCCAGAGCTCAGCGCCGGGCCCCTTGCACCCTCCCCGGTGTGTGCGATGGCCCCGCGTGACAGGCGAGACAGGAAGCGTGGGCAGGGGCAGGGGGCAAGCGGATAGACTGCTCCCAGCCGTCCCACCGGGAAAGGGGAGCCTCTCACGGAGGGAGCGTGTGTTATGCAGGTAAACTCTCCTCCGTGCTGCAGCAGGCAGAGATCCAGGTGATCGCCCAGAGCGTCTGCAATGCCGTCAGCGCCTACCAGGGTGAGATCACGGAGAAGATGCTCTGCGCCGGCCTGCTGCAAGGCGGTGTCGACGCCTGCCAGGTGGGTGCTTCTCCCACCTCCCCGGGGTGCCCTCCGCACGCGGGGCAGCTCAGCTCACGCTGGCCTCTGTCTCTCCAGGGGGACAGCGGCGGCCCCTTGCTGTACGAGCAGCAGCGCTGGCACGTGGTGGGGATCGTCAGCTGGGGCCAAGGCTGCGGCGAGGCGAGCACCCCTGGTGTCTACACCAACGTGAAGGCCTACCTCGACTGGATCCACACCGTGCAAAGGGTCAGCCTCCCTGCCTCGCCAGCCTGGCACCGCTCCAGGGCTCCCGGCGGCACAGTGCAGGGCCCCGCGTCTGTCCTCTGCCGGGGTGCAAGAGGAGCTGGGGCTGCCTGCGCCTGCTCCCTGTGCGGCCCAGGCCACCTGGGCCCGGGGCAGGAGCACCACGGCCGTGCTGGCCCATGGTGGGGGCACCAGCTAGGGGCCTCTTCAGAGCTGCGGGGCTGGTGCAAGCAGGCTTGGGTTTTGCCGGGGGAAACAGTGCCTCCTGCACCGGGGCTGCCGGGCACAGCAAGGCGCGTTGGCCAGGAACGGTCTGGGCGGGGGCTGGCTGGGCAGGGGCGCTGGCCTTGCTCCTGCTCTGCTGCTGCTGCCAGTTTTAGTCTCTGATTCCTCGTCTCTCTCTCCCGCCCAGTCCGAGCAGTGAGGTGCCCGGGTGCAGGCCTGCTCCCCTTCCCTGCACCTCCCTTCCCTGTCTGACTGCTGCGCACAAGCTGCTGGGAGCCTGGCCTCCGCCCTCCACCCTGATCCCCATCCTGAAGGCCCAGCGGCCCCGCTCAGCGCTGCCGGAGGATGCGGGAGGAGAGCCAAGGCAGCCAGAAGCAGCAGCACCCTCCTACTTAGCCCGCTCGGGCTCCTCCTGGGAGAGGACGAGGTCCGCCCTCTTCGCAGAGCCGCTGCGTTGGGAAGCTCCTGTCCCTGCAGCCCTGGCAGCCGGAGGGAACAAGCAGCGTGTTCACCATGTGCAATGCGCCATTAAACCCCGCTCCTGTTCCCAGGGCACCCTTGCAAAGGACCGACCTCTCCTCTCCGCAGAGATGGGCTCAACCCCACTCTGGGCCCCGCAGCAGACACAAGGGCCGGCCTGAGCTGAGGCCAGCGCTGGACGTGGGGCTCTGCCCATCTCCGACTGGCAGCAGCCCCGGTCTGCGGCCGAGGGAACACGAGATGTTCTGCTCCCCCCGCAAGACCCTGCGTCCTGCAATTGGGCTGTGGGGCCTGGCAGGGCATTCGGGATCACTGTGCCGTGTTCTGGCGGGTGGTGCTTGGCTCTCGGGTGCAGGGCAGCTCTGGGTTATGAGAAAGAGATGTTTGCTAAAAGGATCGTGATGATCACAGGACTGATCACTGAGCGATCACAGTGCATTTAATGTCAGCGCTTAGAGACCCCAGGGCTTATTCTGTACTACACAGCGCTGCAGCTCCACGCAGCAGCCCCCAGCACCAGCATGAGGCCGGCTTGTTCCAGGGGTCTGGGCACAGGCCTGGGTCCCAGGAGCTCCTCATAGCTGGGCCTCGACACTGGCTGTTTGCCGCGGCCCCCTCAGTCAGGGCAGCAGGACGACAGAGTTGGAGGCTCCTGGCAGTGCCAGTCCGTGCCCAGTCTGGCAGCACCAGGGGCTGTGGCCTGCAGTGGTTTAGTGCATCATGAGCCCTTGTGTCTGCACGCTGCTGCAGCTCCCACGTGCTCAGCATCATCCCTGCCCTGAGCAACCAGTGCAGTGCCTCAGTTTCCCCCATACTGAAATGGGGACACTCCCTGCCTCAGTGGGGCTCTCTAGGATGAACCTGCTGGTAATATGACATGCTTGGGTGGAAGGAGCTTGGGAAGCACCGCATTTCACTATGGACAGCAAATCCCCATGGTCTGCTCAGGCCGCACGGGTGCTGGGCAGAGCGATGCACCGGGGTGGTCTCACAGGGCCGGGCCAGGGCCAGGGCAAGGCAGGGCAGGGCCTCGCACCTGTCTGCAAGACTTGCACGTGTTTATGGCACTGTGTGTGCAGAGCACGTCCAGTCTGGGGGCGGCAGTATTACGGCCCCCCTGGATCTGGACAGGGACGCATTGCCTTCCAGACGGCGTCCTGCCAGTGCTCTCCCTGCCCCGCCGGATGCACGGGCTCCCCTTGCCCCGGGCCCGTCACGCGTGCAGTCCAGGCTTCCACACACCAAGCTCGTGCCAGTGCTTCTCCCTGCTGCACGGCGCCCCTCGGCCCTCTGCACAGCTGCCCCCTGCGACGGTGAGGCCAAGGCGCTCGGAGGGGAACGGCTGAGCAGGGAGTTGCTGAGAAAGGAGAGATCCCGCCACAGACACTTTCTAGGAAGGAGAAAGAGGAACAATGGCGTCCTGTTGAAGGTGCTTTCTGTTGAGACCCGTGCCGGTGGTCTCCAGCGCGGACACCACCCCCCGCGAGGAGCTGCGAGTCCGTTGCAACAAGCCCAGATTTTCCCATCCGGGATCGCCCCTGCCGTGCGAAGCCCAGGCGCAGGGGCGGCTCTTGGGAACAAAGATGCATTGTGCGCCCGCGACCAAGTAAACAAGAACACGCCTCTGGACCGCGACCAGGAGGCCAGCGGAGTTGAGCGGGGGAGCGGCAGCTTGAACAGTTCTCAAAGACAGGATTTAAACCAAAAAGAAAAGAAAAAGAAGAAACGATCTGCTCTGCAACACGGCTGGCATGTGATACGGCTAGAAGCCAGGCCTGTTTCCCTTCACCTGTGCTGAACCTGACAGCAAGGGCTCCTAGCATTGTGATCAGTCTTGTGCGAATAACTCCGTGTCCTCCTCCAGGCCCCGGCTGAGGACCTCCAGCACTGCGCCCTCCTAATTAGGGCTTACAAAGCCCTTGCAGAGCTGTTGGCATCATCCCATTTTGCAGGCGGAGGTGGGCCGCGCTGTAGGTCCCCGAGGGGGTGCGAGGGCAGTTGCCAAGCCAGGAAGGTGCCAACCCCAACAGAAAACAAGGGGCTGTTGGACAGCAATCTCACCAGGACTGCTGAGCGGCCACGCGTCGTAGGCTGGGAGAAGCCGTGTCCTCGAGGTCCCTCAGGTGCACGTGTGCTCGCGCTCAGCCGTGCAGGAGGCCGAAGCCGACAGGAGCAGACGCCAGCAAGAGCCCAGGCAGAACGTCTCTACTAAATGTCAACTTTTATTTCATTCAAGGCAAAGCTAAATAAAACTCTACAGTGCAAAACGTGTTTTAAAGGCAACACACAGGATGTCCGGAGACACCCCGTGTCTGTTTACAGTATATCCTATATGTAAAACCAGTACACCCAACGCACGCCCGGACGTACAGGTCTCTGTGCACGTGTGTGGACAGCGGGCACCACATAGCTCAGGATTTTGTGCCAAGGGAGCGTCCTAAGCATGCCCGCTGCCAGGCTGTACGCACCCGCACACCGTCGCAGACCGAGAGTTGCGGGTCAAGAACTGATTGCGTTAAGTTTTCTGTCAAGCCAGGGGAAGAGTCCATGCATAGTACAGCATTGCATATCATGTGGGAAGTGGGACGATGTCCTGATCCTGATTCTAAAAAAGACTGACAGGTTATGGCCACTAAAAATAGTTTTTTTTAAAAAACCTTTCCCTCCCCCAACTGCGCTCTCCTGGGAGAGCTCTTCTTCAGGGAGGGGCCGGGGCTGGTGGGCTAGCTGGGAGATTGTATGCCTTTCCCGCTAACGTTGCATGAGTGACAATGGTACTTTAATAATACTTTGCATTTATACAGCGCCTTTCATCCAAGGATCTGGGAGCCCCTGACAACCAGGGAGGAAGCAGCCTCCCCGCACCCATGAGGTAGGTCAGTCTGAGCCCATTGGACAGGCAGGGAAACTGAGCACAGAGGTCGAACGATGTGCCCTGGGCTCCCTACGGCTCCCGGTGGCAGAGCAGGGAGCAGAGCCGGGCTCTGGAGCCCCAGGCCCTGCTCTATGCAGCAGAGACGCTGCCCCCGCACAGCACTTGTGCCAGAGCCGGAGCTGCCTCCCTGCGATGCCCGCCCTGGCGCAGAGCCTCCCCACGCACCGGTGCCACTAGACAGGGTGCAGCTGCGACTCCCCTCTGAAACCACGGCCACGTGGGCACTGGCACTGGGCACTGCACCCAAGCTCTGTCTGCAGCCTGCACCCCGGCAGTGAGCACCAAATTCAGTCATGAACAGGGCCTCAGGCACTGCCAGAGACAAGCGCCCATCCCAGTTCCCTCCTGGAGAAAACAGCACGTGGCCTTCCCTATAGTGCACACAGCCCACGCGGCCCTGGCAGGGTGCCCAGCTCCAGGTCCAGCTGGCTGCACTTCCTGCCCTTGGGCTGGAGACCGAGCCCCCACCACAGACCTCCCGCGTGCCCTTTCCTCGCTGGAACGCCAAGACCCACCCTGACTCCCGACTCCCGACTCCCCCGGGTGTGGGCATGCGGAGGAAAGAGCCTGTTCCTGGGTCGCATGGACAAGGGCACGGACATGTATGCACGAGCGATGAACCCAGCAGCTTACGACATGCAAGGACTGAACTGGACTTCAGAGGGACACTGTTGGCCTGAATTTTACCTTCAGAAAGGTTTTAATTCCATCTGGAGGCAAGGCCACTGGGGGTGGCATGGGGGTAGGGGTGCAGGCGGAGGGTTATTTGCTCCTTCCGTAGTTAGACAAGGCTTTTCCAGCTCCTTGCAGATGGTTTGGAAGATCTTTTGCCCAAGACAGAGCTGCCGTGCTCAGGCAAGACTGCCTTCCTGCCCCGGCTGACAGCCTGTCTGAGGGAGCTCTGCCACCAGCCATGCAGGCCCAGGCACACGCCATGCATGGGCACAAGCAGCCATGAAATCCATGGTGGACTCCACGGAGCCCGACGCCCCGGGCACCTGCGTGCCAGCTCATCCAGTCCGGTTCTGCTGCTACAGGCCCAGGTTGGTGTCCCCGGCAGGACCTGTGGAGCGGGGCATGTGGGGCTCCCCCCACGACAACAGTCCCCTGCCAGGGCTGGGAGTGGATGGCGCGCGAGGCGGGCACCGGGCCGGGCAGACGGGGCTGCAGAGGAAGCAGAGCGGGGCAGGGCGCAACGGAGACCTCCCCAGGCTCTCATTTCTGGCTGTCTGCGGGGGCTGCCCAGCCAGCATCCCTGGCATTCAGCACGGTGGCGAGTCCCTCTGTCCCAATGCGGTTGTGGCTTCCCGCATCTGGCTGCGCTCACGTGCTCGACCGCCGCCCTCCCCGCCTGCGGGCTGCCTGCAGCCGTCTCATCCGAGGATCCAAAGCACTTTATAAATGTGACTCCAGGGAGCCTCACAGCACCCCTGCGAGGTAGATCAGTATTATTACCCTCATTTTACAGATGGGGAAACTGAGGCACAGAGAGACAAAGTGACTTGCCCAAGGTCACACAGCAAGTCGGTGGTAGAGTCAGGAGCAGGACCTGGAAGTCCTGAGCCCTGGACTCTGGCCGACCCCCTCCCTGCATCGTGAATGGAGGCCATGCTCATTCCTAGATGACAGGAAAACAGAATCAGCCGTTTTCCCAGTTAAATCCATTATAAAAAAATATTTGCCTAACCAGTTAAAGCCTTGCTGCGCCAGCATCTAAAGCGCCTGCTCGGCATGTGCCTAGCCGAAGAAAGAAAGAGGAAGCCCAGAATCCACAGACGAGAAGCACGGCAGCTTCCCCCCAGGCGGCCAGGGCGGCGCGGGGGGCAGGACACGTGGGCGACGGGCGGGTGCCCGGGCACGAGTGAGGCAAGCCAGAGGCAGAACAAG
Organism: Alligator sinensis; assembly: GCF_000455745.1. Lineage (NCBI taxonomy): Eukaryota > Metazoa > Chordata > Crocodylia > Alligatoridae > Alligator > Alligator sinensis. The sequence goes on along the minus strand of NW_005843105.1, from coordinate 210,972 downwards.
CCAGCTTCTGTGCCAGGACCCCCCCTTCCCCCAGCATCCGCCAGCCGGCAAGGGGGACCCCCACATCTACAGCCATGCCCCCAGGGCCCCCAGCCCCACGCTGGGGCTCAGATGTGCAGCACGAGGACACAGCCCAGCCTGCTCCACCCTGAGGCAGCCCCTTCCCTCCTGTAGCCCAAGCTGGCCCTCCCTGTGGGTCTGCCAGGACCAGGGACCAGCGTGCGTGGCCCGATTCTCCTCCCCGGTCCACCAGCGTCACGCTGGGTACCGCCAGCACCAGTGGTGTCACTCGGGATGTCACTGGTGTCCAGGAGGGGAGGGGAGGGTCTAGACGAAGCCGCGGGGAGATTTGCAAAGCAGTAAGAGCATAGCCCTTGGCTGGAAGCTGCAAACCGCCCCATCTAGCTCCTGACCTGGGGGGGGAACTGGGGACAGGGCAGGCACAGGCCAGAGAATCAGCTCATCCGACAGGGCCTGACTGCCCTCGCAGCCTCTCCGGGGCTCCCCGCAGTGGAGCCCGCAGCAGGGCTACGGACAGCCCAGCCCGTGGGTGCCTCCGGGCTGCCCAGCCCTCCAGCTGGCTCTCCACGCTTCGCCGGGTCCGCTGACCAGTGGCTGTGGCCTGAGCTGGGACTGCGCTGCACACAGGCAGGGAGGGGCCTCATTGCCACCGACCCACCCAGAGCTCCCACCTGGGCTCCAGCCACATACCAGGCCCCGTATCCCTCCCTGCTGCTGTTTGCACCCGTGCAGAGCTCCCCGCTCACCCCACACCCGGGTGCAGCAGGACGCCCAGGGCTGGGGAGGGCAGAGCCAACCCTTGGCACTGATGCAGGGACGGGGCGAGGACTGCAGCCAGACGCTTGCAGGGCCCGCGCACGGTGCCATGACATCAGGCCTGTTGCTGCCCAAGCCCAGTCAGACGGGCCCTCCAGCAGCCCAAGCAATAGGGGTCCCTGGGCGGAGAGGGGATCCCATGGGGGGCGGCTCACCCAGGGGGCCTCGGGCCCTCCGGGGAACAAGAGCCGGCAAGGAGCGGAGGCCAAGGCCATGCCAGGCACACGAGGGGAACATAAATTTGGTTCTGCAGCGAGCTTCAGGGGAGAGCCACGCCGGAGCCCTGTGGGCAGTGCCACGCTCCGGCCCGCAGCCCTGCCAGGAGCCCGGGCCCCTGCCTCTTCCCTCTTACTTGACATGCGCCGTCCCTGCCCCGAGAGCAGCCGGGTCGTCCGCCCGCTCCAGCCGGGGTCCCTGAGCCGCTCCCGGGCCCCGCGGCGGTTGCAGTCTCGTCTGAGAAGCAGCAGCGCGAATTGCAGGCACGTGTGTAATACAGACAGGTCCTAAGCATGGTTAGTTTGGCAAGGTCATTGGTCCAGCCCCTGCCCCAGCGGGGTTTCGCCTCCTTGCAGGCAGGTGCTTTGTGCTGCGGTTGCTTCATGCCTTTGGTGTCACTTTCTGTTCCGCTTTGGAGCCCGCCAGGCCGTTCTCCGTGTTGTCGTTGCCCGACGAGCTCACGAGACACTCCTTCCTAGGGGACAGTGCACAGTCACCCTGCAGCCCATGGCACGGCAAAGCCCCGGCCCACCGCCCCCCACCTGGCAGGGCTTCTCGACCTCTCCCACCCACTGGGACAAGCACTCCCTCCTCTGGCCCCAGGCCACACACTGCACCCCATCCACTGGCCCCAACCCCCCGGCCTACTCACTTCCCATCCTGGGTCTTCTTGATGATGAAGAGGACAACCTTCTTGACCACCATGAAGAGGATGAGGAGGCCGATGAGCCCACCCACGACGGCCACAATGATGAGTGTCAGGGTGTTGTCTGCTACCACCACTGCACGAGAAAGCCCGGGTGAGGGGGAGGCTGCAACCCAAGCCTCACCAGCGCTGGAGCCCACCCAGAGGTCTCCCAGCCTCAGCGAGCACGGGCACAGCGGGGGCTCCTAGCAGCCACGGAGACACCAAGCTGGTCTTTACCACTGTTCCCTGAGGCTATATGGATCTGTTAGCACCTCTCCCAGCCCGCAGCACACCCTGGAGTGGTCTGCTCTCCGCCCCCGGAAACACCAGGTGCCCAGACCCCCAGCTCTTTTATGGCCACTGGCCACAGGCCTGATGTGCACATGCGTCCCACGCCCCGGGGCTCTCCCGCGGACACTCACACTTGTGCACGACCTGCAGCTCGATGTAGGAGGAGTGCTCGGCGTTCCCTTTCTCCCTGGGGTTCTTGACGTGGCAGGTGTACTTCCCGGCGTCACTGAAGTCCACGCTGAGAAGGACGATGGAGATGTTGTTGTCCTTGCCAGTGGTCGAGCCCACGAAGACAACCCTGAAGTTCTCGCTCTGCACCTTGGGCTCCACCGCCTTGCTCTTGATGAAGCCACGGCAGAGCTGCAGGGGAAGGGGCACGGCACAGTGAGCCAGCAGCGGACCAGCCTCCCTGAACACAGCAAGACCTGGACACGCAGCTCGGTGGGACGTGGCCACCTCGAGCAGTGCGGAGCCCTGCAGAGCTCTGCCCTGCGCTACGAGGCTCTCAGAGCTGGCCCAGGCCAGCAGGGCAGGACCAGGGCAAGCCAAGACCCTCCTTAGTGGAAGGGAGGGGGAAACAGCCCCAGGCACAGATGGGCCCCCACAACCCAAGGCCCCTTGGCAAGCAGGGTCCTGCTTTGCTGGAACACGAGCTGTTCTCTCCCAGGGAGAGGGCGCAGAGGACGTGCAGTCAACTCGAGAGCTGCTGCCCTGACTACATACCCCAACCCCCCAGCACGGCCAGGGAGACGCCTACGCTGGGAGCGGGGGCCGCTGGCCAGGCCCAGCCCTGATAAAGCCCTGGCACTGCTGTGCTTTGCAGGCCCCGCACCGTTGTGCTGTCGTTGTACGACCAGGTGAAGACGAGGTCCCAGAAGCCAATGCAGGTGGTGAAGACGCAGGGCAGCAGCACATCCGAGCCGTTCAGAGCTGTCACCACGTTGGTCTTTCCCACCGACACCTCCAAGGCGACCGCCACAGCACACATGTACAGCCCTGCCCGGGGAGGATGAGAGAGTGAGACGCCCCCCTCCAGCTGCGCAGGGCTAAGGGGGAGCAGGTCAGCGGGGTCAGGGCCGGGCAGACCGCTGGGAGCAGACATGCATGGGTGGAGGAAGCGGGCGCTGCAGCTAGAGGCTGGTGCCCGGTGACAGGGAGCCGGGTTGGGGTGGAAGGGCGCGTGCACTCCAGCAGGTAAGGGGCGCAGGGCAGCACTGTCACAGGCACAGGTAAGCAGGGCATCCCTGCGGGAGGCTGACATGCGTGGGGGCAGTCGTGTCTCCATGAGCTATGGAGGCAGCGGGGGGGGTCACGGGGAGTGCGAGGGCTGGCAGAGCTCCACTGCTGGCAGCGGGATGCTCCGCTCTGGTCCCTGGAGCGCCCCCGTGCTGTGGGGCACAGCTCTCCCCTGCCCGTCCCAGCAGCTGACACCAGGCTCAGGCACAAAGGACCACACCGCCCTTGCTGTGACAGCTGCCAAGCGCCGCTCGGGAGCGGGGCTGCAGCTCAGTGCAGGGCCCGCACTCCTGGGTTCTGCTACCGGCTCCTTGAGCAACCTACGGCCAGGCCACTTGGCTCCTTGACTCTCTTTCTCCTTCTCAAAGACAAGCCGTGGCCCAGCTGCCCTGCTTGCCCAGGGCAGCCAAGCACGTTAGAGGAAGGGAGCCCACCTACACGCACTGTCTCTGGCAGGACCAAGCCCCACTGGCACGTACAGTGCAGGAGCTCCTCAGTGCCCGCAGCAGGGCTGGAGCTGAGGCTCCCGGGGAAAGCTATGCTGCTGGGCAGATGCCAGTGGGGAGCCCCAGGGCACACGCCTACCCACAGCATCTTTAGCAAAGCCCAGCTTTTAAACATAGCAAAGCCTCTTCTGCTGCTGGACCTCCCAGCTCACACACTAGCAACTGGTTTTCCTCCCCGGGTGTCTGGGGCTTTCCTCTCCTCAGCCCCTAAGGAGGTTTCCAGTCCTCAGCACGGGTGCAACAGGGACGGTGCAGAGCCCCGGGAGAAGGCTGCAGCTGCAAGAGCTGGGCTTGGCGGCTGCATCTCAGCAGCCTGCTTTGCAGAAAGCCTTGCCTCGCTGCAGCTGACAGATGACCTTCAAACTGCAGACTGCAGCTTTTCCTCTCCTTCCCCTCCCTATTAGCGGAGCAGAAGATAATGCAGTCAAAAAGCAGATAAAGCCCTGGCCAAGAGAGCCAGAGACATGCCTGTGAGTGAGGCAAGGGGGGAGGAGTGGGGGTGCTGCAGGCAGTGGCCCTGGCACCATCACTCTGTGCACCCCACGATGAGCCCAAGTGTCTCAGCACTGTCTTCGCTCCGGGTGGGCACTGAAGGAGCCGAGCTGGGAGCAGGGAGACCCATAAAACCCTTCTTGGGCCAGCTGAGCACATGCTGCAGAATGATCGTCTGCCCTGTGCTCCCAGGAGCTGAGGTGCTGCCCAAACACAGCCAGCAGCAACCCAAGGCTGCTAGTGCACAGGCAGAAAGTGTCGGCCTTGTCCCTGACACCATGCAGAGCTGAAGCAGGGCTCCACAACTCCCACTACAACAGAAGAAGCCTGGCACAAAACCCTTCCAGGAACAGGCAGGCAGTCCAGGGCTGAGCAGCCCTCTCCCCCTCCCCCTCTCCCTGGAAGGGCTGAAGCTGCCTGGCCTGTGAATAAGCAAGGCAGGCCCACCCCATGCCCTTCCCTGGGCCTCAGGTCTGCCACGTGGAACGTGGCTTCTGGTTCGCCAGCCCCGCAGAGAGCGCCCTGCACATCCCAGCACCAGCAGTGCTGCTTTCCCTGCAACAACAGCCCTGACCAGATACCGTGGCACTTACAGAAGGAAATGGGAAGCCCACTCCTCCCCAGACACAGGGGCCAAGTCCTGAGTTCAGCCACCCTGAGCAAGGCTCCCCTGCCCTGGGGCAGGCACAGACGCGACTGCAAAAACTTCACAAGCATGTTTTGCAATAGAAAGTACATGGTGACCCAAATGCAAAATGCCAGGCCCTCCGGGACCAAGGAATAACAGGCTGCCATCACACCGGGGAGGTGACAAAAGCTGCGAATATTTTTAAAATCCAGCTCCCCAATCACCCTCTGAAGTGTTCATTGTTGGCACTTTGCAGGTCAGACTAAGGAAACAAGTGTGCTTCCACACTCAGACCCAGCACACAGCTGCAATATTTGTGCTGCAAAGACCGCAGGGAAATATTTGTTTGCTCCAGCAGCAGATGTTCCCTGGTCTTGGAGGCATCTGGTCTCTTATCGGGGCAGCTGGGCCATCAGCCTTTGGTTTCCCAGCCCTGCCACAGTCCAGCGCCCCTCGCAAACAGGTGCATGGCTGAGTGATTTTGCACTCGTGAGCAGCCCCACACACTCCCTTGAACTCCCACATGAAGTGACTCGTGCACGTGCCTGGGTTTGCAAGCAAATCCAACTGGACGGTGTCTCTTCCAGGGGCTAGACCCTCCTAGAAAGGCCATGCCTTGCAGCTGGCAACACATCGATTGCTGCCTGGTACAGCTGTGACTTTGGCATTACTGAACCAAGCATGTGGCTCACCTGGGGGTTAATCCTGTTCCTGTCCCATTGCACCCTCGGGTAGATGTGTGCAAGGCTGCCTGCACATCAAGCCCCATGCCGATGCACTGGGAGGCAGGCAGGGCAGGCACTGAGCCCCGGGTCATTCTGATTCCTCTCAGCAGTGATGCTCCTCAGCATCCTGCCTGACAGAACCACCGCTTGCCCCCTGGACCAGCCTGGCACTTAGCCTGGGGCCCCTGCAGCCCAGCCAGCCCTGCTCGCAGGGCAGCCAGAGGGCACCGATACAGCTAAACGAATGCCTCCCCTTCTAGCCTGAGCCCTGGCCTGGCTTTGGAGGTAGGCAGGAGTCTGCCCCAGGAGACCTGGGGAGCCCCTAGGGCCCTACAGACAGCATGAGGCCCCTGCTAGTCTGGAAGGCAGGACTGGCCACTCCAGAGGCCTTGGCACTGCTCAGTGTGGGGAGAAGCACTGCCACGCACCCTTGGGGAGGGAATGCAAACAGCAAGAGCCTGCATTTATCAATCGTGTTTCCTCTACAAGTCTTCAAGGGCCCTGGACTCAAGTGCCTGCTGCACTGCACCTCATCCTTTGCACTGGCACAAGCATGCGTGGAACACCTGCGCGTGCCCAGTCCACAGGCCGTGGCACAGGAGAGATGCCTGCCCTGGCACAGTGGTCCCGCTCTGCCCCCGCCCTACAGCAGAAACTGCCAAGCCCTTCACCACAGCTCTGCATTCACTGCTCGCAGGAAGGCGAGGAGCGTGATCTGTGGGGTCACAAGGGACAGACCCCGGAAGTCCCTGCTTCCCACCCCTTGCTCTCACCCCAAGTCCTCCCCAGCTCGACTGCCACTGTTCATCCCATGCTCCCAGCTGCACTTGGTGCCTGGAGCCAGCCCAGCCAGGGTCGGTCATGGCACTGGAGGGAGCAGGCTGTGGAAGCGTGACCCGGGACAGCCTCAGGCCCTGTGCAGCAAGATTCACCATGATGGACACTGGAGGCCTCTGTTGCTCTACAAATACGCTGCTGAACAAGCGCCGACATAGAGCCAGCTGCAGACAGCCCCAGCCTGGCTGCACATGCTTCACCCGGGCCCGAGGGGGAGAGCTCACAGGCCACGCCATGCACACCCTGCTTGGGCACCCGAGCCCAGCCTGCCCTGCAGGGCCTGGCAAAGGCAGCATCACAGCTCTCGGGGCACAGGTAGCAGCCAGGCTGGGACCAGGCCCTCGAGCAGCGGGGAGGTGCTCACAACGCCCATCTCCACCAGAGCACATTAGTTGGGCCCTGCAAAGAGCCCGCTGCCTAGGGAGGCTTGTAGGGCACCGCTCCTTCCGGGGCTCGCTCAGCCCCACTCTCTTGGCGGTCTAGGCCCAGCTGAGCTGGCCAAGACATGAGGGAATCTGATTTCCTTCCGGAGCCCACACGAGCCAGCACCTGATCCTCCAACTTGGTGACCCTGGTGTCGAATGGCCCTGCCTCTGCTCTGACTGCAACACCATCTGGCCAGCCTCTCTTCCTCCGTCTCAGGCAGCACACGGCTCCTCTGGGCTGGGATTTTCCAAAGAGCCCAAGGGAATCCAGCAGGATTTCAGGGCTGATCACGGGAGGACAGGCTCCCTTGGACCCCAGGGCTCTCTCACTGTTGCAGCTCATTTCAGCTAAGGCCAGAAATGCCCTTGGCCCCAGGGAAAACCCCAGCCCTCCCCTCCAGCAGTGCCGGGGGCTGGGCATGGACACTTCAGCTCCCATTTTCCAATGCTCTAGGAAATAAGACAGCCCAGAACTGCCTCCCACAGACAACAGGAGAGCAGGGAGCTCGAGGCCAGCTGAGGCAGGAAATCAACCCCCAGAAAAACTGCAGCAGCTCTTCCTGGCTCCTAACACATGGGGAGAAGCATCTCCCAGCTGTGACCCCAAGCAGGCAGGAAAGGAGAGATGAAAAAACATCCTCTGCTTCCCATTCTGCTGACACCAAGATTCCCGGCTGCTCTGAGCACCTGCAGTTGTTTTCTCTGGTCTCTTGGACCTACTTCACCTTTAATTTTAGCAGCCTGGGACTGGCAGTCCCTGGAGCGGAGCAGCCCAGTGAGAGCAGCGGAGCCTGTGAAAGGAAACACCTCACCAAGACAGCTCAGCTGGGGCATTAGGTAATGACGCAGGCAGGGCCCTCGGGCCTGGGAGTCAGGGCTCCCAAGTTCTATTCCTGACTCTGCCGCTCATCCCAGGATGACCTTGGACCGGCCGCTGGCCCTGCAACTCACAGGTAAGGGGATGAAAGCCCCAGAGTGCCGGGGTCTCCAGACGTGCTGGTGGCGCAGGGCAGTGCCAGCCTGGTGGTGGCACAGGAAGCACAGTGAACACCTCGACATCCTGGGAAAAGGGCTAATACCTTCAGGGCTTCAGGGCTCACAGGCTCAGGCAGACACGGAGCGGTAATACCAGGGACCCGCGGGCTCGGAGCGGGGCGAGGGGAAGTTTGAGCTGCAGATACGGCCTTGCTCAGGCACCAGCCCTCGGATCCGGGCACTTCAGTGGCCTCGCAGCTTTCCCTGCAGCCCAGGGAGGCTCGGGGGAGC
>NW_005843105.1:192475-201353 GCF_000455745.1 Alligator sinensis | reverse complement strand
CAGCCCTGGCGTGAGCGTCCAAGCGGGCGCAGACAGGACCCGCGCCCGCCCTGCGTGTCCGTGTCGGGCTGCGCTGGCCGTCGCGGTCCCCTGCAGCCGCATCCCTGAGCGAGCTCCTCGGAAACTTTGCTGGCCTCTTCTAACCTGAGTCCTTTCGCCCTGCCTCCCTGCCCTCCTCCCTCCTACACGGGCCCTGCTCAGCCACCCCAGGCAGCTGCTCTGAACCTTTGGCCGCGGGGAAAACGGACCAGGCTTGAGCTGGTCTTCATGTGGCTCCCTGGCAGCTGAGCTCCTGGAGGAGCATCTTGTCAAAAGGCGTTTTGAAAGTCTAAATATGTTGTGCGCAGCTCGCCTGGCCCTCTGCTGCCTGCAGGTCAGAGGACCCCGAGGTTAGGGGGCATGGGGCGGAAGCCGTGCTGGCTAGCCCCGGGCAGGCTGTTGTCCCCTGGGGGTTTCGTTATACTGGTGCCATGATTCTTTCAGCCAGTCCCCCGGGGTCTGATGTTACGTGGGCTGGCCTGTCATTCTTAGGGTTTCCCCAGACCTTTCGAAACACAGGTGCAGTGTTTGCCACCCTCCGGTGCAGCGGGTGATTCTAATGAGACATCTTCCCCCTTTGAAGACAGACAGGCTACAGGAGCTCTGGGCTATTGAAAGGCATAGCCCTGCGGGTGCTCAGACACCAGATAATCAGTGCAGGGACCAGAGTGCAGGGGCAGTGCGAGGGGCTTGTGCAAGGGCTAGACTGGCACTGAAGATCTAGGCACCGGCGAGCTGTGTGGAGAAGGCAGCAGGGCAGGGATGGGTTAGGAAGCGCAGTCGGTTTTGCTCCATGGAAAATGCAGCTCCTATGTGTGTGCGCAGTGGCGAGGTGACCTTCCCTGCTCGCATGCAGATCCAGAGTGTGCAGCAATTCCCTGTTTCACGGTTGCTTCTGTGTTCAGAGTGAGGCCATGGGTCAGGAGAACTGTCCCGTGCTAAGGGGTGAAATGGCGGGTGCCCACGGCAAGCAGCTGCGTAGCCTGGCTTTTCTTCACCCTGGTCTGGCATTGCTGCACCGATTAGCCAGACCCCGACTCAGCCAACAGGCGCCATGCACCCACGCCTGTCCACAGTACATGTCACAGGCATGCTGTGAGCCCCAAGTGGGTCCCCACTCCCAAGCCAAGCAGAGCTGGCTGGGCGTCCCCAGGGGAGACCAGATGCTGAAGGAAGTGACGTTGCTGAGCCAGGACCTGGTGACCTTCCTCCAGAGCCAGAGACCAGGCAGCGCTTCCGCTGGGCCACAGCGCTTTGCTGCGGGAGGTCTCACCTGTGGGATCACAGGGGAAAGGACCCTCGTGTCCCGCATGTCCCTGGTTCATAACATGCCTGGCAGACCCCCAGCACAGAGAACTGAGCTCCCCAGGCAGCCTCCCAAGACAGCCTCCTCCCCAGAGTGCAGCCACTCTGCTGCGTGGTGTGGTGTGGTGTGGTGTGGTGTGGTGGTGCTCTCGGCAGCCAGGCCCCGCTCCGGAGGGGGCTGCATTTCAATGCCAGGGAGGCGATCCCTGTGTCTGTAGCACACGCCCTTTGGGAGTCCCAGCCACCCACCGCCGGGACCGAGAAGGGACTGTGTCGTGTCAGGATAAGCAGAGTAGACCAGGCAGCTGGGCTGCAGTAACCAGCCTCATGCTTCGGGGCAGAATCTAGGTATGGGCTGCCTGCTGGGGGCCGGACAGAGCCCACCGCTCGCACCTCACAGCACCCGCAAGCTTGGCCCAGTCCCTGTGGAGACAAGCAGGACCCATCTGGGGTCTGGGGCAGTCAGCACGTGTTCTGACCTCTTGCTGCTAGGGTCAGTTTGGGATAGTCTGCCATTGCAGCTCCAGGCGAGAGCAGGTGTCTCCAGTTTAAATATGGAGCAAGTCACCCTGCACTGAAAGAGGAGAGTGGGGCAGGACAGTGACAGCTGAGCAGGGGGCTGCAGCCAGTCCCACGTGCCCTCAGTTCCCCAGCTGCTGTGGGGAAGCAGCACCCTGCTCCTGCCCTCCTCCCTGTGCTGGTCCTCAAGGTCACAGAAACAGTGGAGGGGCGGGGGAGCGAGATGGGCCTGGCAGGCAGCCTGCAGAGGCACCCGTGCACCTGTGTGCCAAGCTGCCAGGAAGAGCAGGAGCCTTTAGCCCAGCACCTTCTCCCAGCTCCTCCCTCTGCTGCTCTCCAGGTTAGCAACGGCAGCAGCTTTGCAGCTTCCTGCACTTCCCCAAGCCCAGGGCTGCAGGCCATGAACACACTGCAGAGAGGACAGGGCCAAGAGGACACGTTTGTCCCTGGCCCGGACTTTGCTGGGTCTCTGCAAGGCGCCGTGGGCAGAGGAGTACAGAACTCCTCTCCCTCAGTATGTAGGTTCAGGACCCTGGTTACTGGGACGGGGGCAGCCGAGGATAGAGAGGCCCGAGACGTGGCCAGGGCTGGCCCTCTGCTCTCTGCCAGGCTGCTGCGTGTCTCCTGGGATGAGCTCCCGTCCCCCGGACACACAGAGAGTTGTGTGTGGACAGGGATAGTCTTTGTTTGCCACCTCCAGCCCGGCACAGCTGGCTAGAGCCGCGAGATCAACACAGGATCTCAGACCCCGGGCAGGATGCCCTTGCTTCAGCATAGGGCATCCTGTGTCCGTCTCCACAGCACCGGTTGCCCAGGCGCCTGGATTAACTGTTCTCTGCCTCTTCCGCACTCTCACCGGTAATTAGCCGAGCTTCCCTAGGGCCCAGCTGGCAGTGGTGTCCCCTGCCCCTGCGGGCACTGAGCCAGGCCCCGGCTCAGCCAAGCCCTTACACTTGTGCTTAGCTCTACCCCTCTCCCAGCTCCCCCTGACGGCACACGCAATGTCAGATCCTGCTCAAAGGCAAGCACGCAGCCAGTGTTTGGGGGCAGAGAAGGCCCAGGGCACAGGCTTAAGAGTTGGCGTGAGTTACGTGCTGTGCCGAATGGGCCGTGCTGCCTGCCTGGACGACTGGGGAGAGGGGAAAACTCGCCAGGGCCAGGGCCAGGGCCATCCCCATCCCTGGCACCAGCTCCAGGGAAGTCCCGCTGGGGCCCACCCTGTGTGAGTGCCCGGGCAGTGCAGACACCCCCAAAAGCTCCAGGCCTCCCTCTCCGCCCTGCTCGCTGCGCCTTGCTCCGAGGCAGTTCCCACATGCGAATGCAGGGGCAGAAGCCCCAGCCCTCCCTCTGCAGCCCAAGGAAGGAGACAAGCCGCCAGGTTTCAGAAGACACTTGTGCTTTTTTGTTTTTATTGTTTTGTTCCTGCAGACAGACATGCCCGGACAGAGCAGAGTCTTGTCTGGGCTGAAGCAGTGTCAGAGACAGTGGCAAAGATGCTCTCTTGCCCTGACAAACAGCAGTGTTCAGTGCAGAGGCTGACTTTTGTTAGGTTTCTCTTTTGTTTCTTAAATGTAAAAAGAGCAATAAAAATGTTCTGCACTCGGGCTCTGGTGAGAACAGCACTGGCAGGTACTTGGCAAAGGAAACAGGGCAGATACAAAACCAAAAGAAAAGGCGCAACTGAATATAACAATGGCTCCATGTATACATATTTATAGAGAGAGATAGAGCTATACTGTATATCCTGTGTACACGTATGTACATACACACTCATTGGCAGGTTGCAATCCAGGGGCAGTGTGTGCAGGGAACAGAAATAACGGACAGTCAGGAGATATTGCAACAGTCAAAGACCTTTGGCCACAAAATTGTTGCTCTCGTCCCCTCCCCTGGAGCAGGAGACGGTGGCAGGAGAACCTGCCTCCCCGCCAGTCCCCCACTGCTTGGCATCGTAGTTGGCACATGTGATGAGACCCAGGGGGAGGGCAGGGGGCAAGCAGCTTGCATTCAGTTCTGCTGGGCAGCAAGACGCCCAAAGGAGTGGAAGCCACACGACAGTCTGGAGATACCTAGCACATTCATGTTGTACGTCTGACTGGTGACAATGTGAGCCAGGGCCAGGCAGGGCGCAAGGGCTGGGAGGAGATGCAGAGCCCTGGCCAGGAAGCTACGAGGGTTCAGGGCCAGGAGGCAGACAGGGCTTTCTGGAGGCAGCTTCCCTCTGCAAATGCCTCGCTGTCCCCACTCTCCTGGGTCTGATGGTGTCTCCCGTGGCAGCGAGAGCGCTGGGCACCGGTGCAGATGGCCGTGGCCAGTCTCAGCTAGAGACAGGATGCCAGGGAGTGCAGAGGGCCTGGCATCGCCCGAGGCTGACGGGCAGCACGGTGGGGGGCACAGAAGGGCCTGGCACTCCACCCATCCATGGGGGTCCTGTCCAGTGCTGCTGCTGCCTGGGGTAGGGCCTGGCAGCAGGGGAGAAGGGGCCTTGGGTTGACAAGTGAACCTCCCCCACCTGTGCTGTGGTCTGGTGGGGGTCCTGGGCAGGTCCTCCCCTGTGCCCAGAATACCCCGGGGTGGGAGGCTTCCAGCATTACCCCCGATGACACAGCCCTTCTCTCCTCGGAGCCCCCGAGCTGCGCGCACAGTCGGGGCCAGAGGCTCAGCACCCCCGTGACTGCCACCTGGCAGATGGGGATGCAGAGGCCAAGGGACTTGCCCAGGCCACCCGAGGAGCCAGTGGCAGAGGCAGGCAGAGGACTCAGGAGTGCCGGCTTCCCACCCCCTGTTCCTGCGCCATTCCCCCTCTCTCAGCGGTGTTTAGGAAGGGCCCCCAGAAGCCGGGACCCAGCGAGAGCCCTGGGACAGCGGGTTCGGACCCCGGTGGCTGCCATGGCAGTAAGATCTGCGAGCAGTAAAAAGCAAACCACTGGCCACAGCCCGTGTAGAGCAGGGGCGGCTGCAGGTGGGGGAGGCATCAGGACAGCCTCGCTCCAGCCGCGGGAGAACGGAGCAGCCGCAGGGGACGCGGGGGCGACCCGGCGGGTCCAACTGGCAGTGTCGCGCCTTGGCAGTTACAAATGGAGCCTGACCGGGGGCTTGGAGGAGCGCTCTGCACCACGAGCCCTGCGCTGCTCCCTGCTCGAGGAAGGCAGGGAGCTGCCTGGGTCCTGCCCGCGCCACCCAGGCGGCCCCTCACAGCAGTGCCCTCCCTGCTGGCCCCTGGCCCTGCCTGCCCCCGCGAGCTCTGTTTTACTGGTGTCTGCCCAGGACTTGCCATCTGAAATTCCCAGGGAAAGACCCAGGAAGACTTGGGCTCCACGGTGGGCTCAGGCCAGAGGCAGTGGCAGCAGGGCACAGGCCACCCACCCTGCCTGGCTGCAAGAGCTAGCCAGGGACCAGCCCCGCTGCTTTTGCAGCCCCCATGAGCCTGAACCCCGTGGCTGGCACTGGCAAGTGTCCCCAGGGCTGGGGCAGGGCCTGGGGGGAGACTTACACACAGGAGGAGGATGCCAGCTGCCTCAGACCCCCCTCTCCTCCTCCCTGGCAGCTCTTGCTAACTGAACTGCCTGCGGGGAAACTGAGGCAGCCCTGGGGAAGGAACCTGTCCACAGGGTGTCCCCTGGAGCCGGGACTGGCACTGGCACAGCAGGCCTACGAGCAACCTGGCCCGTGCTCAGACCATGCCACCCTCCCCCAGCTCCTCTCCACCACTGCCCCCAGGCCGTCCCATCACCGGTTGCTCTCAGGCCTTGCTCGAGTGAATTCCCCCCGGACACAAACAGGCCCCAGGAGCTAGATCAGCTGCAAGGGCTGGGGCTGGGGCTGGACGGTCTCTGTACGACTAATAATGCCCCTCCTGCCTGTCCTCTCCACCAGTGCCCTGATGCCCTTGGGACTGCCTCCGCCATACCCTGGCCCCAGCCCTGGCCCTGGGACACGTGCTGCGCGGTGCGTTCCCAGGACACGGAAGCTCCCAAGGAAAGCCGGGAGCACTGGCCAGGCGCAAGGCCATGAGCCCCTCCTTCCCTGCAGACAGCCTTGGCCCACCTGCCTCTGAGAGGCACCGGAGAAGAGAGCACGCAGGCCATCCCCGTGGTGCCCCCAGTGCTGCCGGGCAGCTCTCCCTGGCCGCCCTGGGAATGGCAGTGAGGATGGGGCTTGCCAGGGGCCGGCCGCAGCGCTCGGGCAGGGGCAGGGGCAGGGGCAGGGGCAAGTCCACAGCCTTCTGCACACGAGGAGGCTGGAGCAGCCTGGGGAGGGACTGGCCCATGGTGGCAGGAAGCAGCTCCCAGGGGAAGGCCGTGGAGCTCCATGGGCCCCTCGGCCTTGGATCCCTGAGCGTCCCCCCTGGGCCTCACCAAATCCTGACCCAGCAGCAAAGGCCCCCAAGCACCAGGGCTGGGGCAGGAAGGCTCCCCGCTACACCCACCGCTGCCCTGCCCTGCCCTCTCCGCGCTCTCCTGCTCCCCAGCCCTCTCCACGCTCTGCCGCTGGGCGTTGCCCCTGCTCCCCGCCAGGCCACAGCCTCTCCACAGGCCCTGCCCGGGGGTACTCAGACCCCTCCTGCTTCGTGGCAAGAGCTGGGCACCGGCTGCCCCGGGCCTGGCGCAGGGCGGGCTCATGGCGCTCAGCCGAGCTCCCCACCCTGCCCAGCGCCCCCGCAGCAGCTCGCTGCTCTGCCCCCGCGCGGCACGCGCCTCACCACGCCCTGCTGGCACCGGGAGTCCTGGGGGGTCCGGGAGATGGAGGGGTGCTGGGCAGTTCTGGGGAGACAGACATCCTTGCTCGGGAAGCACATCAAGGGGTCACGCTGTACAGGGGCAAGTGGGGCGGGCAGCTACTTGGTGCCCTCATCCGGGTTGCCTTCGCCGTCGGTCTTGCCCTCCTCCTCCGTCTTCTGGTCGTCTGTGTTGAGCCGCTGCTGCTTTTTCCTCCGCACGCACTTGACAATCACCAGCACCAGGATCACCACGGCCAGGAAGCCGCCCACGGAGGCACCCACGATGACGGCCACCGTTGAGTCGCGCTTTGGGGGCTCTGCGGGGCCAGGGGAGGCTGCGTAAGGCTGGGTGTGCAGAGACGGGGCAGCTCCGCCGGTGCCCCAGGCCCCAGGTGGGCAGGGCCCAGCCCTGCGCCGCCCTAGGTGGGACTCTGCAAGGGGGATCCATGCCAGGCCCCACGGAGGGGCTACAGATGGCAGCCAGGGCTGGAGCTGTGGGAAGCAGGGCCTGAAGACCCTGGGAGAGCCCCGCAGGGAAATCCTGCTGCTTCCCAGACCTGTGCGCCAGGCAAAGGGTGCCTGGGACCGCGCCGCGAGCACCTGGCTCTCTCAGGTAGACGGGCGGCTGCTCAGGGCAGCTGCTTCCTTGGTGGGAAGCGCCAAAGCAGCCAGCCAGGAAGGACCCTGTGACCTGGAGGGCTCTCGGCTCCCCGCGGGCCACGCACTGACCTTCGGTGAGGACCTTCAGCTGGATGCGGCCGTGGCCCCGGTTCCGGTCCGGGGGGTTCAGCACGTAGCAGTTGTAGGTGCCCTCGTCCTCGAGCTGCACATCCCGCAGGGTGAAGGACACGTCGTACTTGCTAGGGTTCCCGGTGAACTGCACCCGGTCCCCAAAGCGGTCCAGCTGCTTGTTCATGATCTTCAACCGGAACTGCAGGAACTGGGCAGGGCAGAGCGGGGCAGGGGGGAGATGCTGACGGCCTGGCCCCCAGGGCACCCCGGGGGCAGGAGAGACCGTGCCGTGGCTCCCTGCACGTGTGGCATGAGCAGCGTGAGCCAGCCCAGCTCGCCTGGCCTGGCAGCCCCGACACTCCCATGGGGCCCCTGCAAGCTCAGCCATGCGGGGCAATGCGAGGGGGCTCGCCCCTGCGCCCGGGCCAGGGCTGGAGCAAGGGCTGTAGGCATGGCCAGGCAGAGGGTGACGCAGGCCTGGACTCCCGCCTGCACTTGGGCCCACTTCAGAGCCCCGTGGCACCGCTGGGCATGCAGCGCAGGCCCGGGTCCTCCCTCCCCAGCCTGTCCCCAGCCTGAGCCCTCTGCCTTGTGTTCAGCCAGCGCAGCCTCTGCCAATTCCTGGGAGAGGGGCACGTTCCCCTTCCTTTCCCTTCCCTTCCCAGCACGTGTGCCCCCATCCTGGCCCTGGCCCCAGCCTGGTGCTCACCAGCTCCTCGGTGCAGTTGTCGCAGACCTGGTACGTCCAGTTGAGGGAGAACTGCTTGTTCTCCACCTTGTAGCAGGAGTTGAAGGTGCAGGGGAGGCGCACGGAGGAGCCGTTGAGCGCGTTGACGGTGACGGGTGCCATGACCTCCATGCCCAGGCTGGGGGGCGCTGCGGGCGCGGGAGCAGAGACCAACATCAGTCAGTATCGCCAGCGCTGGAGCCTGTCCAGGTCCCCTCCCCCCAGGAGCAGGTTTGGCAAGTGGCAGGCAAAGCCCAGCGTGGCGAGGGCCCAGCTGCGGGCACAAGCAGGCCCAAGTGAGCATGGGCCCTGTGGGTAGCAAGGCACCTGCTGGGGGCACTTGTGCAGGGCAGACACGTGATGGAGCAATTGCCCAGGTGAGCAGCGCCTGGACCAGGGCCGCGGGCCCAGCACAGCAGCTCCTGGCTGCCCCGAAGACACCTGGCCTGGCTCTCGGCCCCGCGCAGCCGCCCCACCCTGCCAGCAAACCCTGCTGGCTGCCGCTCAGCTGCGGCTTCCCTGCTGCACTCCATCAGCTCTGCAGAGACCGGTTGCAGCATCCGCTGGGCTGGGCTCCGCGCCACGTCCGCCGGGAACTGATGGCTGCACTCATCAGATTTCATCCCGGGCAGGACGCAGCAGCGCAGTGCCCGACGGGCCCTGCCAGCACCTGCCTCCGGGGGCTGCAGGGGAAATGCAGATGCTCTCCGCCCCCACCCACCCCCGCTGCTGCTGGCGCACTGGCTCAGCCTGGAAGTGGAGGCCACGCTGCCAAGTGCTCCTGTGGGGGCAGAGCCGGGCTCTGCAGCGGAGCCTGCACCATGGCAGAGACCCAG
>NW_005843105.1:188216-192445 GCF_000455745.1 Alligator sinensis | reverse complement strand
GCAGGGCCCCGGGGTCATGCTGGCCATGCGGGGTGCAGAGCCGTGGCTCCCCCTGCGCTCTCCTCCTCTCTGCTCCTGCCCAGTCTTCAGGGCAGCCTTCCTGCCCAGGGCCATCACCCCACTGCAGCAGCCCCAGCCCTGGAGATGTGTGACCGAGGGCCGGGGCAGCGGTCAAGCCAGGTCCCTGCCTGCCTCCTTGCAGCTTGCAGCTGCAGCTTGGGGAGCTCCTCCGTGCCCAGGCAGGGCCCCGCTGGCGGCTCCCCATGAGGACGCACCATGCTGGACCGGCACAGTGACATGGAGCCAGCCTGCCCCGGGGCTAGGAAGGGCCTCGTCCATAGGCAGCGCAGCCCAGCACAGCCAGGCTGGCAGCATGTGCACCAGGGCAGCATGGTGACGGGGGCCGCCAGGACACGGGCACGAGCTGTTTGCTAGGCCAGGCCCTGCTCCCTGCACCCAGGGCAGGGTGCAGCTGTGCTCGCTCCCCTCGCAGGCTGGAGTCCTGGTGCAGCAGGTGCATTGCAGGTTCCAGGGGCACAGCCCCCTCGCGCCCTCTGCCGGGCGCTGCCGGGCACTGCGCCCCATAACGAGCGACCCGGGGGCAGCGCGCCCGCTGGACTGGGCAGAGCTCCCAGCTGGGCTGTGTGGCATCGAAACCAGGCCCGGCCTCGGCTTCTCACTTCCCTGCTGCTGGGTGAGCGTGGGGCCCTTGGAGAGGGCTGGGGGCACAGGCACCTGCTGCCCACAGACCTGCGCCCAGGCCACGTCCCCTACACACTGCGCTGACAGCCACAGGCTACAGGACACGGGCGGTGTCCCTGCTGACACCCACCGGCGCCCATGGCAGGCACAGAGGCCCTGCTGCTTTCCAGCAGGCAAGGAGTTAACTGCAGGCCCAGACCTAGCACAGGTGGGTCCCAAAGCCTGGGGCTGCTGGCACCTTGCAAGAGGGGACTTTGCAGCTGGGGTGGGCTCAGAGCCCAGGGGCTGGCCCATGCAGGCGTGGAGGGCAGGGGCAGGGGCTGCTCAGTCTGTCCGTCACAGCTCCCTGCTGTGTTTCCCGCTGGCAGCCTGGCAATTGCACGCCTGGCATCTGGCGGAGCAGGCCAGCTGCTGCCCCAGCCCGCCCATCGCCCATCACTTGGGCACCAGCGCAGCTCCAGGGGCAGTGTTGGCGCGGAGCCCTGCCAGGGTGGATGCATTACTCTGGGTCCATTCGGGCAAGCTGCCATGGCTATGGGGAGACGAGCAGGCGTCTGGCCTATCTCTCCCAGGGCTGCCTCTTCCAGGAGGGGAAAGGCAGGGCTCCTGCACCTTGGGCTGGCAAACACCCTGTGAACACAGCTGCTCTGCCCTGGGCAGCTGAGGGCAGGGCTGGCGTGCGGCAGTGGCGGGGGGGAGCTGGTGTGGGTGGGCTGTGTCCCCCACACGGGGAGCGACCGCTGCTGGCTGGCAGAGGAGAGTGGGGGCCGTCCAGGCCCCAGCGATCCCGGCGTCTCTGGAGAGGCAGAAAAGCCTGCCCAAGCCTGGCCTGGGGCATCCTTCCATGGGAGGGAAGGAGGGGGAAAGGGTAACCCCAAGTCCTGAGCACAGACCCCCAGCCACTGCGGCAGGGCCCTGGCAGGACCGACCACTGGGCTCGGAGGCTGCAGCCCCTGGCCAGGCCTCGGGCCAGGGTAGAGCCTGCCATGGGCCCAGACTCCCTGTGCAGTGACTGTGGCCGCCGACACGGTCGGGGCCTGCTCAGGCTGCGGTGCAGATGCTCTGAGGACCAGCTCGAGCTGTTCCGCTCCGAGCAGGAGCCCCAGGGCCGCCCTAACACCACGGTCAAGCGGTTATAGTCCCTCAGCCCCCGATACCCCACAGGCTTCGCGGCCCTGCCGTGGTGGCCACAGCGGTCCTGGCCAGGCCAGCTCCACCGTGGCCCTGGGCAGAGGCAGGACGTTGCAGCCCAGGGCTGTCCGGAGGGGCTCCGCGCCATTCCCGTGATGCGCTCGGTGTGAATGCTCGTGCCCCGGTCCGGCCACACCACACAGGCACCTTGCTCAGGGGCCACAGGCGCACAGCGGAGTCCAGCTGCTGCCAGCAGCGTTGCTTTGCGCCTGCACCTTCCCAGGCGTGTTGCACCCCCGCTCGGCCCGGCCCAGTCCCCCAGGCAGGGTCATACAGCACCTCGCAGGCACCCTGTCGCCCTGGGGACAGGATCTGCATGGGTATCTCCTCCATCCCTGACCGGCTGCAGAGAGCCGGGCAGCCCCACAGCACCGGCACCGCTGGGACGCCGCTTGCGGGCTCCATTTCCAAGTAATCGATACGCACAAAAGCTGCTGACACACTCCTGGCTCCAGGGCAGGGTACAAATGCAGGCACCGGAGCCGGCATCTCCACCCCAGCCTGCTCCTCCCTGCCCCGCTGGGCTCCCGCCAGGCCAGGGCAGACCTGGAGGAGGCTAAACACATGCATCACACGCGTCGGGTGCTTTGCCTTCCCCCCAAGTGCATCCAGCCCTAGGACCCGCACCCTGGCTCCCACCCCAGTCCCTGTGAGCTCAGCCAGCCCTGGAGACCAAGGGAAAAGCAGAGGCTGAGCTGAGGAGCCAGGCACAGGCATTCGCAGCCCTGGGCGGCAGCATGTGGCTCTGCAGCCTGCAATAAAACCCAGTGCCCCTGCCCGCTCCCCTCTCCTGGCAGCCCCGCGGCCCGGTGGGTCTGTGCGGACCATGGGTCGGGGCGAGCACGGCCGCTGCGGAGGGGATGCCGCTCCCCGCGGAGGATGCTCGCTGCCTGCAGCCCGTGCATGCAATGTGTTCAGCGGACTTACCCAGCGAGAAGAGCAAGCTGAGCCCCGAGAGGCACAGGCAGGGCTGCAGGAGCCACGGTCCCCGGCCCATGGTCAGGGCCCCGTGCGTGGAGGTGGCTGTGGGCCTGGGCTGGCAGGTGGAGGTGGTGGTGGGTTTGGTTTTTTCAAATGCACGGCTTTATTTCCAGGGCACATAGAATATTAGAGCCGCTTTATTTCCAAAGCTCCAATATGGCCGGACCCAGCGCAGCTGCTATAAAAAAAATGGTGAATTTTATGGTTGGTGGATTTCATCAAAGGAAGTGGGAGGGCAGAAACGTGTCTCCTGAAGGAGAGGACCGGCTCCCGCACCCCCGTGGCTCAGACCTGGCCCAGGAGCGCCCGCTGGTCCCTCATCCCCTGCGATGGGCAGGGCCCCCTTTGCTGCACGGCAGTGACCCCCGGGCTGGACGGAGCCCCTTGCAGCGGTCTGTGTGTGTGCTGGAGCTACGGAGCTGCCTCCTGGCTCGGCCTCGTGCACCTGGGCCCTTTCCCACGCTCCCGACACCACCCATTGCCTCGGGTGGGCGACCCCGCCTGCCTGGGCCCTGCCCTGGAGCCTGGGGGAGGCGAAGGGGCAGGGGGCTGCAGCCAGGCCCAGGCTCAGGCTCAGGCTCAGGCTCAGGCTCCACAGAGAGGCAGCCAGCTCGCCGGCTCTCTCCTGCCCAGCTGTGCACATCTGGGCACCCATAGGCCCTGCTTGCAGACCACTCCTGGGCGCTGGCCTTGGTGGGGCAGATGGTCCCTACCTTACCCTTCTTCTTCCAGAGGCCGAGCTCCAGCAAGTCTCGAGATGCCCATGAGGCCTGCCCTTACTCACGGGGACGCGGGGAGGGGGCACCTGGCAGAGGAGCTGCTCCCCCCAGGCCATCCGCACTCCCAGCAACAGCAACCAGCTTCTATCCCGCTCAGTGCCAGCCGTTTGCCCTGACGCTAGCACTGCTCAGCACCGGCCTGGAGCAGGACAATGCCCAGGGGCTGAAGTCCTGCAGATTGGGGCAGCTCTGCCGGCCCCCATGAGCAGACCCCGTGACACAGGCCCCCGGCAGTCCTGGCACAGCCCATAGCTGAGCTGCTGCAAAGGCATTGTGGGCCCTGGGCTCCTTTGCCTCCTGGTGTTGGAGTCCCCAGGGCACGCTCGGGCCAACCCTGGGGGGCTGGCAACTCTCCATCAAGGAGAGCTGAGCCTTTCTCGGAGTCACAGGACTCCCGGAGCTGGGACTTTACAGGCCTCGCAATAGAACCATGGCATCGGGGGCTCACAGGGATTAAGCACACACACGTGTGCCAGGCAGCTGGCCCTTGTGGGGCACGTGCAGTCAGTGGCAGCAGCTCTGCCAGGGCACGAGCGAGTCATCAGCTCTCTTCTGCACGTCCCCCTGCAAGCAACG
>NW_005843105.1:180477-188180 GCF_000455745.1 Alligator sinensis | reverse complement strand
TTCCTCCTCCCCTGCCCCAGAGTCCAGGCCCCGCAGCAATAGAGCGCTGTACAGCTGGGACGTGAGGCTGAGGCCCCAGGCACAGGCAGACGCTGGGGACCGGGGCCTTGGGGAACGCTCGATGTGTGCCGGCTGGGCAGTCTCAGCCTGAGAGCAGAGCCGTGTCTGGACCAGCCCCGGGCCTCGGAGGTGGCAGCTCGTCCTAGGAGGCGAGTGCGGGACAGTCAGAGCCGGGACCTCTACCGGACGCCGCCGTGCGAAGCGAAGCACGTGTTAAGTGGACACATTACATGCGCGGTGCAAAGTCTCCCGGGTGCGGCGCCTGGGTGGCCACGCGGCGCGGAGAGGACAGCTTCCCGTGGCGACTCATGTCCGGTGCATCAAATTTGCCAGCTCTCAGCTCAGCAGCCGGCAACGCTGCCTCTGTGAGAAAACCGAGTGGGGTGGCAACGTGAAACAACAGACTGCAGCACCAGCCCCGAGCTGCATTCATCCGTGCGCGCGGAGGGTCCCCGCCAGGGCCAGGAGCTCTGCACCTGGAGGTGTCACACATCTATATATAGAGGCGGGGAGGTGCGCCCGCCCGGCCCGGCCTCCTGCCTGCCTCCGGGGCGCTTCTCGCCCGCAGCCGGGGCTCCCAGGCCAGCACCTGACCCGGTCCAGTCGCCTCCAGCACCTGGCATCTGCAAGGGGAGGCAAGGGGTCGAGTGGTGCCAGGGCATCGTCAGGACCACCCCGTCCCGTGCCCAGGGCCCTCTCGCAGCGGGCAGTCGGAGACGTGCCATGTGGGCGCCAGGGGCTGCATGGGGCAGCTGCCCACGCGGCACGGAGGCTGCTGAGCTGTGTGCTAGGACGTGGGGCAGTTCCCCCCACACCGCGGCCCTGGAAAAGAAAACACTAGCCAAGAGCAGGAAACCCCCTGGCTCCGCTTGACACTTTATTGTCCAAACAAGATGCCAGCGCCTTGGCACGGCTCTCACTGGCACGCGGCTAAGCCCCTGGCCCCAGAGGTGCCATAGCCGAGCGTGGGGCTGCACATACCAGTACTGCCTGTCTGCGGGGCACCGCCGCGTGCCGGCTCGCTCCGGGCCGAGGACCAACCCAGAGCACGACCCGTTTCCTTGGGCCCAGCTGCGCTCCCTGTCCCACCAGGTCCCTGCAGCAGCCAGCAGCCCCCGGAGGCCAGGCCAGGCGCCCAGCCCGCGCTGCGTCCATAATTAGTGGCATGTGGACATTGTGCTGAGCGCAGGGCCCCGATCCTGAGCAGGCCTCCAGGCACCACTGCAGTCCAAAGAGATCGGAGAAGCACCGGGTCAGCACATAGCAGGGTCCTTGTCTCCATGGGGCCGAGTGCCAGCACCACAGCATCCTGGTGGAGTGGGCAGAGCTTGCCCCTCGCCTGAGCTAGTGTCCAAGGTGGCTTTGCCAGGCTGGGCCTCAGGCTCACATCCCGCCTCTACAGCACAGGGGTTTTCCACCCCAGGACAGGCTGCTCCATCCCCAGCTTTCCTGCTTCCCTGGGTTTCACCCTCGCTTTGCAGTCCTTTCTGCCTCCACTCTGCCGGGATTGTCTTCCTCACGAAGTTGATGTAGGTGCTGTCATCCAGCAGCACGGTGCCTGCCCTGGGGAAAGCAGCCACAGGACGCTGTGGGGACAGACAATGGGCAGAGCCGTCAGCCGCCATGGTGGGGCAGGGACTGGCCCCTGACTGCTCAAGGCAGGCAACCGTGGGCACTGACTGCCTCCCAGCCAGGAGGGAGACCTGGTGAGCAGCAGGATGAAATGCCACTTGTAGCTCTGCCACTGTGCACAGCATAACCTTGGGCATGTCCCTTCAGTGCTTTGCACCTCCTGCACACCTTTGTGACAGTCTGAAGGGGATGCCCCCAGCTTGGAGAGAGCAGAGCACCATCCTGGTCATTGCTGCAGCTCTCAAAGATCATGCTTGGCCTGCTCCCAAGGCTTTGGGCACACAGGCTGGCATGAGGATGAGGCCAACCTGGCACCATGGGGGTGTCTGGCTGCAAGGGGGAACGTGAGGCCATGGCCACACCTTGGCTGGCTCAGTGCAGCCCAGCAAGGCTGCTGGCCCACAAGCAATGCCCTGTCTCAGGCAGCCCCCACCCCGCTCCCATGGCAGTGTGCCCCACGTGGGTCTCACCATGGTGACGTAGGTTGCCTCGGCTTTGCCGCTCTGCTCAGCCTCGCACACGGCCTTGGGCGTCCCCGGGCCGTGGATGGAGGAGTAGATGCTTTTCTGGGGGAGAGCAGGGCAGGGATCAGGCCGGGGCAGCTGCTGTGACAGGCTCCCCCAGGCCCTGAGCCCCGGGGACAGGGCAGGGCAGGGCAGGGTCCCCGGGCTCACATGGGTTGGCACCTTGGGGCAGGTGGTAAAGGGCAACTGGGCAGCTCCCATCCACCCCCCCACCCCCTGCCAGCAGCTTCTGCCCAGCTGATGACGCACCCACCGTGCCGCTGGGCCCTCACCTCTGCTTTGCTCTTACTGCTGTCCTCCCAGCTCTTTGCAAGGGCCTTGGTCTCCGCGGACCTGGAGGGAACAGGAGCCGTGAGCCTGCGGGTCAGCACACCTAGCTGCCCCCGTGCTGGCCTGGCCCAGCTCTGGCTGGATAGTGGTGAAAAGGGGCCAGGAGCCCTCCTGGATCAGTGGAAGGACTCATGCTCCCACCCGCCCCATTGCCCCATGCCAACCTCAGCCCCTGCAGCTGGCTGCACCCCAGGGCACTGCTGCACCAAGGGCATCAGGGGCACGGCTCCTGCCCTTGCCCGAGCCCCAAGACCTGGCTGGCAGGAAGCTCTGGGAGCCCAGGACCCTGCTGCAGAAGCGGAATGGGTCGGGCCAGTTGGCACTAGAGGGCAGCACGAGACCGTGGGTGGTGCCCGCACCAGGGGAAGGCAGCCGGTCCGGCACTGATCCTGCTCTCCCTGGCCCAGCCGCTGGGGCGCTCAGCTGGGGCACCACACTGGTACCTTCGTGTCCGGAGCACCAGCCCAAGAGCCAGCAAGAGGGCGAGGACCAGGCCAACGGCTGCACAGACATAGCCCACGATGCTGCTGCCTCCTTCGCTGCCCCCGGCGCTCTCGGGGTCCACGGGGCCCACAGTCACCACAGCCCAGGAGCCTGGGGAGAGGCACAGACGCAGAGCTGAAGGGCATCGGTCCAGCTCCGCCATGGGGGCCTGGGTCCCCTCCGAGGCAGCTGCCCCCCACGTGCTGGCCTGAGCCCCTTCCCAGCGTGCAGCCCAGGGGCTGGAAGCTGTCCAGGCACCCCAGATGGATGGGACCTGTCCCTGCCGTCCTGGAGGGCGACTCGTGGACGTGGGGACAGCCAGCAAGCTGGAGTCTGGGGAGCTGCAGCCCATGCCCCCTCAACAGTGCCCAGAGATGGGGCGCCGCACACAGGAAATGGGGCCGTCCTCAGCCCTCCCCTCCCTCCCTGCCCCCAGCCCCTGCTCTGGTCTCCATCTCAGGTGACAAGAGCTGTGAGCCAGCGCCCACGGGTCTGGGGCAGGCCAAGAGGAGGGGCCGAGCAGACACCGCAGGGGCAGAGCGCAAGGGGGCATGTGGCCGGGGCGAGGGAGCCTGTGGGGCAGGGGCACATACGTCTGCGTGCGGCAGGGACCACGTGCAGCGCCGTGCGGTTCTTGAAGACGCTGCTGTGCCCGGACACCCGGATCTCACAGGTGTAGGTGCCACCGTCGCCCTCCTGCACGTCCTGCAGCCCAATGGAGCCATTGCCACGGGACACGTCCCCCAGCCACCACACGCGCTCCCGGGCAGGCCCTGCCGGGACGCCGCGCCCGCTGTAGTAGTAGAAGACCACCACCTCCTGCGCGGGGAAGAGGGGCACGGGCCCATCACTCTGCTGCCCTGCCAAGCCCCGTGGTGCTCCAGGCCGCATCACAGGCTCCTCTGTATGCACCCGGGTCTGGCGCTGCCTGCACACCCCCACGGCCCCAACCCTCTGCATGGGACAGCTGCCCCCAGCAGCTCTTGGCCTCTCCACTGAGGGTCCCGATGTGGGGCCAGTGCGTGCTGGGGCTGCAGCCTGGGCCTCGGGCCCCTGGGGCAGGGGACACTCGTCCGACCAAGGTCTCCAAACCACGCCAGAAAAAGGCAGGCTCCCACCCTGGCTGGGCTGGATTCCCTGCCCTGGCAGGGAGAGGAGCTTGCCCTCGTGCTCCCTTCCCAGCCCACTGGGCCCTGTGCTGTTCTACACCGCGGCCTGGCTGCCCTCGCCGGGTGCTCTCCAGCCCCTGCCGCCAGCCATCGGGCTCACCGACTCCGTGCTGTTTCTCGGCGTGTGCACCCAGTCCACCTTGGTCACTGTCCAGGCTCCGTCCCCGGGGACCAGGAGGAAACACTCCAGCAGGACTGAGGCCCCGACATGAGCCCGCAGCTCCGGGCAAGTGAAGACCCTGGGGTCCAGCGCCCCGACGCTCCCTGCAGGACACAGGCAAGGTGAGCCCAGACCGGCAGCCCCTCCCAAACCTGGCCATGGCCTGTGCTGATGGGGCGGGTGGGATTAGCTCCCTCCAGCCAGAGGGGACAATCCACGGGGCTTCGTGGCCAGGTGCACGTACACATGCACGTATGCACGGGGTGGTGGCAGCCTGTGGCCGCAGTCACTGCATGCCCCACCGAGCTGGGGCCTCGCCTCCCCCACTGTGCCACCTCTGAGGGAGCCCAGCCGGTCCCAGGCCCCCAGTCCAGCCAGCAGAGGCGAGGGACATTTCACAGGGCAGGGAGCCTTGCCACCAGCATGGGCCCATCCTCTGGCAGTGCCCAAGTGGAAACCTTGTCCTCCAGAGCGAGGATCCAGCTCGAGGGCACAGGCCTGCTGCTCATGCAGCCCAAGCGGGCGTCCTACTGAACCCTCCAGATAGGCAGCAGGGGCCCCGGTTCTCTGCTCACCCAGTGCCGCCAGCATCAGCACGAGAGCCAGGGAAGGACACATCCTACAAGGGAGAGAGAGAGACCGGTTAGCACCAGCCGGTGGCCTCATGCTCTCCTGACACGGACCCCACTGCCTGCGCCGGGCTGAACCTGTAAGCCCAGGTCCCTGTAGCTTTAGTCAGCCATGGGCCCACGCCGCTGCAGAGCTTCTGTCCGACCGCCCCGCTGCACAGGGCCTTCTCACTGCATCCGAGGTGCCCTCACGAGCCATCTGGAAGCACGGAGTCCCACTGTACTTTGCCTCCCCCATCCTCCAGCTGCATCCCAGCCATGCCCTGCTCTACCAGGCCATACACGCGGTTTCTGATCAGTGGGGCAGCTGGACAGCCCCCTTGCTCATGCCCACAGCGGCACAAATCCACCAGCTCCCGGCAGCATCAGAAGCTGGACGTTTTAGGCAGAGGAAGCTGTAGAGAACAGACTGCCAAAACTCCCAGACCAGGGGGAGCAGACTTGGAGCGGACACCCAGGCTGCAGGGCCTGGCCACAGCTTTCACTCCGTTCAGTCTCATAACTTAAGAGGCTGGGATATAGATGTTTACACAGTCCAGTGGGTGGCAAGTTGGCTCAGCGGTCAAACCCAGAGAGTGGTAGCAGATGGGTCGGTATTGACCTGGAAGGATGTGGGTAGTTGGGTTCTGCAGGGTTCGGTCCTTGGACCTGAAGTCTTCAATATCTTCATCAGTGACTTGGATGTGGGTGTGAAGTGTACTCCGTCCAAGTTCGTGGACAATACTAAATTGTGAGGTGAAGTACACGCTCCGGCGGGTAGGGAACGTGCGGCAGGGCACTGGTGGTGCTGCCACTTTAAGAGCTGAGCCAAGCAGCCCGCAGGTGCTTGATTGCCACAGCCATGTTAGATCCCGAGCTTCCATATAAACAGGGGAATTCCCTACTGGCGGCCAGGTAGCAACATCGCCTGGCTGCAAGCCTGCTGATATCATCCTGGAGGTAAGCGGGGAGCTGTAGGGGATGGCTAGGAGGCTCCTGGTCCTGATTCTGGGTATGACTTAAAGCTGCGCCCTGCCGGGAGTGGGTGGCCTGGTGGGGCTCACAGTGGTGTGGGAGCACCCAGGAAATGCCAGGCCAGTTACCACCCTGGTGAAAGGCGGGTTGGGGTGCCTTAACCCCAGCTCCCACAACCGGGTGGATCACCCACTAGTAGGGCCAGAAGGCAGGAGCGAGAGTGGGGCTAGAGGCTCAGAGACCTGACTGAGAGTACCCTTGACTGGTCCACGCTGGGACCAGGACCAGACCAGTCAAAAGGGCCAGGGGCCCACGGCGAGGGATGCCCAGAGCTGAGGGCCTGGGGTCTCCGAGTGGCCTTGGAGGTGAGGCCAGGGCCTGCGTGGCCAAAGGGTGCAGGGGAACCACGCCCCAGAGGGGAAATGGTTCAGGGAGCAAGGCAGCCCTGAATGAGGGCAGGGTAGGCTGCCTGAGTGGAGGGATCCAGTTGGGGTCCGAACTGGATGATTCTGGGGCCCAGTGTTGGGCCGCTGAGACTAACATCTGTGGATGGCATCTGCAAGGCATGGGCTGCAGTGTAGGGGAGGAACGGAGCCACAGATCGCGCCCCCTGGCATTGGGGTGAGAAAATAGGCAGCCTCCCACCTAATTAAGAGCATTAATTTAACAAGGCATGGCAGGTGGAAAGGTGGGCAGTTGGCCCAGACACAGGTGGGTGGGGCCATTGGCTGATGGGCCCCGAGAAGGCCCCCTGTTACAGAACGATTGCAGGCAGACCTGGACAGGCTAGAGAAGAGGGCAGTACACCATAGGATGCAGTACAACATGGACAAGTGCAAAAATATCCAGCACACGGACTGGCTGGGAAGTGTCCCTCTCAGCAACACAGAAGCAGAAAGGGACTCAGAGATGAACAGGAGTCGTCAGTGTGATGAAATCGCCAGCAAAGCTAACCGCGCTTTATCGTGCATCAGCAGATGCATGACAAATAGATCCGAGGGGGTGATACTTCCCCTCTATGTGGCATTGGTCAGACCACAGTTGGAGCACTGCATCCAGTTCTAGGCGCTGTACTTCAAGAAGGATCTCAACAGAATCAAGAGGGTCCAGAGGAGGCAACTCATATGGTCAGGGGCTTACAGGGCAAGCCCTACGAGGAGAGACTGAGCGACCTGGACGTCTTCAACCTCCACAAGAGACAGTCGAGAGGTGATCCTGTGGCCACCTACAAACTCGTTAGGGGGATGCAGCAAGGGATCGGAGGTGCGCTGTTCACCAAGCACCTCTTGGGGTAACAAGGGACAATGGTCACAAACTGACAGAGCAAATTCAGGCTAGACATCAAGAAAAACTCTCTCATGGTAAGGGTGGCCAAAATCTGGAATGGGCTTCCACGGGAGGTGGTGCTCTCCCCTGCCTTGGGGGTCTCTAAGAGAAGGCTGGACAGGCACCTGGCTGGGGTCGTCTGACCCAGCGCTCTTTCCTGCCCCGGGCACGGGTCGGACTCGATGATCTGTTGAGGTCCCCTCCGACCGGAGCACCTATGAACCACTTAAGGAACTCTCCACGGGTTTGGGGCCCTAGGCTCCTCCAGGGGCCAGAGAGGCTGTTTTGGGTCTGGCACCAAAGGTGGCGATGGGCTGTTTGACCACTGATATGAGCAATCCAGACCCTTTGTCCTTCGATTCACTTCCAAGAAGAGGGCTGGAAAAGCCCAAGATCCCCTAAATAAGTTCAGACTGGCTGGCAACAGCATCAGTCC
>NW_005843105.1:172338-180459 GCF_000455745.1 Alligator sinensis | reverse complement strand
GAACCGCTGCCAACCTCCGTAGACGGCGCTGATCCCTACAGAAAACATAGCAAGGCATTTCCAGCACTTGGAGTCCAGGCAAGACATATGGACATAAAATAACCTGCCTTCCGGTGCCCTCCTTGTGTTTGTGCAGTCAGAGTCCTGGCAGGGGCAACTCCTCAAGGATGCCAATCAAAAGAGAGGTGTCCAGAGCCTACTGGCTGTGTTTCTGCCCTGAGGGGTCCATCTCCCCTGAAGCACGCACCACAAGGCTGCTCCATACATGCACGGCTGCAAAACCTTTGACTGTAGCCATTCCCAGCACTGCAGGGAGAGCCGCCAGGCTTGCTGGGCTCTTCATTCCTGTCCATGTGGACAGATGCCCAGGTGTCCTGGCACCTGTGAGCAAAGGGTCAAAAGAGCAACTCCATTTGGGCTCCTAAATAGGGGTTAGAGTGCAGCAGTGCTTAGCAGTCTGCAGCTCCCACCTGGACAGCTGAGATCTGGTATCTGCAAACATCCCCATGCTGACCCGTGCCTGGAGGGGTGACCTGTGTGCAGAATTGCCCCCACACACTCCCTGTTTCTTGCTGCCTTTCTCACACTCCCCTAGCCCTGGCTTTGCCTGTGGGGCTACGCAGGGACTTTCCTAATAACTTGCTGACAGCAGGAGCAAGGCCAGCTCAGCAGGGCTCCGTTACAGATGACAGATACCCTGTCCTTGTTGGGACAAAGAGCATCTACTTAGTGGATGTAAAAAGAAGTGCAGTAAAACCAATGGCCCCCTCTGTTCTCTCACGATTGCACCTTGGGGCTTTCTGCCAACGGCAGAGCGGGGCCTGAGCTCAGGCACAGGGATGGTTCCTGGCTCTGTCCTCAGAAAAACTGCTGAGAAAGGTTATTGAGACAACACTCACCCACAGCGGCTTGGAGCAGACACCCTCTTCCCTGCAGAAAGGGCTCTCCCGGGACCAATTCAGAAACCTACCGAAGCTCTAGATGAACCAGGTGCTGAATCTGCCTCAGGTTGCATATGCCAGATATTCAAACTGGGCAGCTCAGATTTCTCTGAGTCTCTGTCATGCATGGGGAAGACTTTTATTGTGAGAGGGGGAGGAGTGCAAAAAGGGAAACAGAAGTTAGTGCGATGGAAGCGGAGAACATGCGGTAGAAGAGCTAGACAGCCACACGTATACTTCAGAGGTGGGGGTACACATAGTGCTCAGCTTCAGAGCCGTGAGCTCACAGGATGTACAGTAGCTCCAAGCCTCCGAGTCCTCAAGTTGGCCTAGATCTTGCTGCTGTGCGTGCCCTAAATGGGGCTATGCGTTGGGTCTCATGCCACTGGCTGCTTCCTGCTTAGAGGCCAGAGCCTGAGGCTGGCTGGCGTGAGCACAGGCTGCCTTGTGCTGGCAGTTCCCTTCTGCACCTCGCTCCACAGCTTCAGCTGCAGATGTCTGGCTTCACCTTTTCCCTGATGCTGGTCCCGGGGCAGCTGCTGCATTCCATCCCCTGACCGCTAGCAAAGCAGCTGGCTCTGCATGCCAGTGTGACCAAAGACAGGACCCAGCCTCTGGCCTGCAAAGCACTTTAGGCTCAGTTCCAAAGGAGAATTCTGCAGTAATGCACAGCTATGTGTTTCACCACAGCTCTGAGCAGACAGCTGCTGACTCGACTCAAACCATTTCCCTCGAGCCTGACAGGAAAGTCTGCCAGTGCCCCTTCCCCATGTGGTTTCTGGTTTGGCCAGCCACCGCAAAACTGGGGAGTGCAAACTTCTAAAGCATTCGGTAGTAGAAGGTGAAAACTTCATGGCCTGACTGGACCAGCATGGCTTTAGTCATCCTGCCCACATAGGAGCTGGACACCTGCCAGGCAGAGCTTGGGACTAGACAGCCCAGTCCTCAAGGAGCATCAGCTCGTGCCCCAATAATATGCAGCTAGGCCTGGACTGAACTGAACTGGACTGAGGCACGCAGGGCAGAACTGCTGGCCATCACCCCTTTGGCCATCCTCGGGGCTGGAAATCCCACAAGCTCTTCTTGCAATTCCACCACGTCTCTGTGCATTTCTAGCCAGTAAAGAAAATGGCAGCCTGCCATGTGAAAGTGATTTATTGACACGGCAAGCCTGCCGTGCATCAGTACAAGAGAGACCCTCCAGCTAACCCCACGCACTGAAAGCAAGGGTAAGAACAGCAGCACACGCACTAGGCCAGATGCAGGCCCCCGCTCCCATCCTCTTCCCCAGGCATGGGAACAGCTAACAAGAGAGACTTCTTCTAGCAGACACTAGAGCCGCAGTGACGTGTCCAGCTCTCTGGTACTTGATCGGCCTCACAAACACTGGCACACAGAAATGGAGAATCAGTGCTTGGCATCGCAGGGATTGGCAGAATCCCGTTTCTCCTTCATACATCAGGGTCTAGCAACAAGCTTAGGGCTACAGGGGACTAAGGCACTTCCACAGGGGACCAGGCAACAGCAGGTGACATCAGCTCCCTCCAGCTACTCTCATTTAATGAGATGGGGACCCCTTCACATGCCTACTGCTACATGAAGGCCGGCATCAGGCTGCAAGGTTTCCAGGTACCCAAGGACAAGCCTAGCTCAAACAGCAAAGGGCTGGGCCAGACCCCAATCCTGTCCCCAGCCACCTGCACAGCAACATTCCCACAGCTGTGCACAGAAGCAGGGCCTAAGACCTCTACAGGCAACAGAGATGCTCCCCAGCCCTGGGTGGTCTGAGGCAATGCTGGGAATCCCTTATAGGTCCCCACAGGTGGAAGCTGTGGACAGGGGCTTTGCAGTCAGGAGGAGGAAAGAAGGACAGTGATAGGTGTTGCGGAGCCTGTTCTGGAGGAACTG
The DNA here is from genome assembly GCF_000455745.1 of Alligator sinensis. Taxonomy (NCBI): domain Eukaryota; kingdom Metazoa; phylum Chordata; order Crocodylia; family Alligatoridae; genus Alligator; species Alligator sinensis. The sequence continues at coordinate 177,610 of NW_005843105.1, read as the reverse complement.
AGGAAGCTCTGCCAACTCACCAGCAGTGTCACTCCTTGCTCTTCCAGGATCATCTGCACTCCTTGCTCTGCCTCATCATCTGACCCCAGCCCTCTTTCCTGCCCTGGGCAGGGGGTCGGACTCGATCTGCTACGGTCCCTTCCGACCCAAACATCTATGAATCTATGATCTGTTCAGTGCAGACACGGGCTTGTCACCAAAGCAGTGTGAGGCAGTTTGCCAAGTCAGTGGCACCAAGGAAGAGGGAACACCCAGAGGACTTGCTCCTTCCCCTGCCCTTTGGAATCTCCTAGCCCCATCCTGTCCCGCCCCTGCCCTCTGCACCTGGCTGACATGCTGTCCACCTCGCTCTGCAGCTTCCCAGCCTGTCCGTGGCTCCCCTGGCCTCCTGGAGTCTCACAAGACACAGCAGAAACTCCCTGGCAGCCCAAGGTGAATGCAACAAAGGCTTTTCACTTGGAGGACCAGGACATCTTTGCACTAACCCAGCCACCGTCAGAAACACTGAACCACTGAGGGCTGCTTCTGCCCTGTCATGTACAAGGCCTATTGAGGAGAACTTGCTGGGCTCCCTCAGGGTCTGTGCCTGCAAGGAACAGGACAGGAGGTGGGTTGTTTTCTTTACAGGAGAACCTCAACTCAGCTTCCTCTGCACGTTGCCCTGAGCCAACAGCCAGGACACAGAGGGGGCAGAGGTCTTCCCAGCTTCCCCTGCTAGAGGGAAACAGTTGCAAATTAAACCACCATTATTAAACACGTAGCTTTGGTCAAAGCACATCGGTATCTAGCACTGATGCTGGACGCTGACAACTCAAACCAAAGAGTGCCAGAATGATCACGATGCAGACAGCAGCTTTCTACAAGCTCAAGCTGACAAGATGGGAGGGACAAGATGGTAACCCTGTAATTATGGGTCTGCTACCAGGAAGCAATGACAAAGCAGCAAGCTCTCATCATTCCAAGCCCAAACATGCCCTCTGCACCTACTCTGCAGTCATCAGCTGGTGGAAGGCTTCAGCCAAGATGCACCACTGGAAACAGAAGCATCATAGGGGAGGGTGAGTAAGTGCAAAACCACCTAGACTTGAGTTGTCCAACTGCTAGCAGCAAACAACTAGCTTTGCTGCAGGTACTGCATTTTCTAGGTCAAGAGTTACATTTCAGGTTTATCTGCCTCGGATAAAGGAAGTGGGCTGGTTTTAACATACAACACGCTCACTTTTGCAATAAATAAAGATTTTAAAATCGTAATTTCTATCATTCAATAAAAATTGATTCTTCTATCTCAGCATCATTCTCCCAATTCTTCAGGGTAAGAGAGGCAGGTGGCTTCATCCTGCACTGGGTCTCCAGGGATCTTTGGGACTTTCTGGATAGAACTTTCCAATGCTGCAATTTCTCCTTTCACCTGGCTTTGGTCATTCAGTATGGGTCTTCATCATCAAAGTCCTGAACAGGAAACACAAAGGGAGATTAGAGACAAAACAAAAATACGACTTCAACAGAAATTCTGGTTGGGCAGATTCAGACAAGACATTAGGTGTTTCCGAGAAGATGCTGGTGAAAGCCAACACCCCTGCAAAAGCCTCAGGACTAATGACTGACCGACGTGCTAAAGGACCCAGCTGCAGACAACAAGGAGTCGAGCTCTTGGTACTGCGAGAAGGTGAAGTGAAGAAGCAGCAAGCACTTGTCGCATCCTCGATAGGCAGTTCAAGTTCCTAGAGAACTGACCCAGAGAAACTATTTCCTCCCTGCAGGAGCCCTACATAAGCCCTGGGAAGCACCATGCCAGATGGGCAAGAGGAAAGCACGCGTGCTTAGGCTGCATGTTCCCAGGTTTGCAGAAAGCTACACGGCACTTTAAATCTACTCTTTAGCTTCAGTCCTAACAGCAGAATGCTTTCAGATCCCTTCTGCCAACCACAGGTCTGCTGCTTTCGTTTTCCACTTCCCCTCAACACCATCCCCCTGGCTGTGGCTTGCTCGCACGCACATCTCCCCCGAGCCCTCATCCCAATTCAGGAACCAAGTCCAAACAGCTTCCTTGGACTACCTGGTTTTGCAATCTCAGATCCTCTCTGATGCGTTAACAGCAGCACAAATCAGACAAGGAAATACTTTAGGAGAGAAGCATTCTGGGACAGAAAGACGAGCACAAACACCCAGTGAAACACTCAAAGCCAACAGGATTACATAACTCAGCCTGGCCTTTACTGCAGGGCCAGAGGAGGCATGCTAGCCCTGCTTCTACCTCTGACCCGCCCTTGCTCAGTTCCTGGTCCAGTAGCCTCCAACCTGTTCCTCTACATAGTCACCCCACTACCAGCAAGACTGCTTTCCTGGCCCCTCAGTGCTGAGGGTACCATAACAGAGCCACTGCAGGACTTACAGGTTGGCGATGGGGTAGTGAGTGAACATGATTTCAAGACAATGAGCAGAACCACAAAAACAAGGGAATCTCTGGGCAGGAGGGGACCATGCTGCCCCCAGCTCTGCAGGCTACAACCTGTGCAAGAACATTAGGTGGATTTAAACATCCCTGTTTCTGTGCTGCCAAACCCTGGCTGAACTGCACCCAGGATGAGGAGATCACTGTGGCCCATGCATGGACAACACTGCTCTGGAGTTCTGGATCTTCATCTCCCAGGAACACAGTATTTTCTGCGGTTTCTACCCAACAAAGCCCTGATATGGAGTGCACTGAAGAGCACCATCCCAGAGTCCACAGGTTCTACCCTTGGCTCGCGCTACTGCTCTCCCTACAGAAAAGCACTTGGAAAAATGGTATGTTCACTTACCACACACTGCAGACACCATATCCCCAGCCTTCTCATGCAGCCATCTCTCTCGCTATGTTCAGGCCTGCAGAAAGAGCATAACAGCAAGTCAGCACGTCTATATTCACATTCGCAGGCAGCCAGGAGACTCTGCTTCTATCAGATCCAACACGTGGGCTCTCCCTCCGCACCTCTGACTACATCATTGTAAACACCATTTCAGGAATGAAGCTTGGGCTAGCAAGTGGGAAAACCAATGCATCTGGTTCCTCATTTCAAAGCCTGGCACTTGACTGGTTTGTCATGTCTTTTTACCACTTGATCTCCTACACAAAATTGCTGTTTGGTCAGAAAGTTTCAACAGCCATTAGTTAAAATACTGTATGTAAAAAATTCCGTGAATGTAATGTTGGCTCATCAGTGCTGCAGGTCAAACTGCTGGGTGTTGCACTGGAATAGGCAGTCCCTGGTAATAGCTTAGAGCCATATCTTCATCACAACCACAGCCAGAGAGGAATCCCATGCATTTCACTTCGCTCCATTCCTACCTGGCGTTAGCAGAGACTCTTACTACCCACCCACAGAGTCTCATTGGTTGAATCTTGGACCCTGTGGGTTATAAAACAGGGGAGACCAGCAAAATGCACACCTACGATTGTAAGCCAGCGAGAAACTATAGGTTGTAGGGTACAGGCAGAACTTACTCATCAGACACTTCAATGGAGGATTTCTTATAGCCTGATTTTTTTTTATTCTTTAGCAACCCAAACTTCCTTCCCATCCTCACTAGCAGCAGAATCACCACAATGACCGAGGGAACGAACACTAGGATGGACAGCAACATTGCTGATGTCAGCTGGAAAGACAGGCCTGCAAGAGAGAAGGAAAGCAGAGCACATACAAGAGGTGAACGCGGCTTTGCTTGCTCTCTAAGGAAGCAATAATCCCTATACAGCCAGCTGGCCCTTGTAACAAAATGCCCAGAGCTTGCAATGGTCCTGCAGGTAACTCAGTTCAGAAGCAGATCTGAGGCTTTCAGTGCCCAACTGAATGAAAAGCAGTGAAACTGGGGGGTCAGGTCAAACCTGTGGGTGTACCCTCTCTTCAGGGCCAGGGACATGGCTCTCGTGCAGGGAAAAGGAGGCCCCTGCCCTAGGCAGCTAATAGCTCACGCCAGAGCTTCGTTAATGTTTGTGGAGCCTGAAGTTATCCTTAAGACAACAGCGATCAGCAGTTCACATTACTGGGTCCTAACCCTGCAAGCTTTTGGGACTGGAACTTACAGATTCCCAGGTACAGGCCGATGGGTGCCAGTCACCGGGGCCTGGAGTCTTACCCCTCTCTGTGACGGTCAGCACTGTCCAGGGAATGTTGTGGTGCACGTCCGGAGGGTTCTTCACAGCGCAGGAGAACGTCCCATTGTCACTCAGCATTGGGTTTTGGATGGCGATGGAAGCATCGCCCTTGGCAACGTCCCCGACCCAGGAAATCCTGCCTTTGAATGTCCCCATTTCAGTCGGGTAGGCAACAGACTGATAATGAAAAATCTAAGGAGGAAAAGCAGCAATTATCACATCCCTTGAGTAGAAGACCGAGCTGGGCTCACAGGCCCACACCAGGCAGCGTAGCACCAGCTTTCCATGGGTTGTTTTTTTGGTTTTCCTTTTTGCTAAGGGACGGAGGCGAGTATCACCACCTTCCACATCCCCTTTGCGCACCGGCCCCCAGGGCCCCTGTGCTTTCAGCAGCCTTCTGGCCAACGAGCATCTACGGCAGAAGAGGGTCCTAGCAACTAGGATGCTACCTTGGAACCGGGGAGACCAGGACTAAAGCCCCCGATCCACAACCAACGCCCTGTACAGCTGCGAGCAGGTTACTTTGACTCGTCACTCCCATGTCGGGCAGGAGCCCGACTCCCTCCCGGCCTTGCAGAGACACTGGAGAGCAAAAGACAGACGTGCAGCTACTCCGGTCGCGGGGAACCATACGAGCACCTTCACGTGACCGGCTGACGTCTTCCCAAGACACTCGCAGTCCTTCCAGGTGTCACACAAGTGTCACCAGGGCCCCGCCCCATTCCTGCCCTGGGCACAGCACGCGCCCGCCGCGGCCTCCCGGCTACGAGCAGCGGGCAGCCTGTCTCACCCACAAAGAACGTGGGTTTCGTTGCGTGTTTATCTTGAATGGCAGCTTTACAACAAGACTCGACAGGCAGGCACCAGCGCCAGGATTTCATAACACTGTCAACAATCACGGGTCAGGCCCGTAAATCTGTAGGGGCCGTCTGTCGCCGTCAGCGCCTGCCGTGGCGCGCACGCTGCTGTCGCCCCAGCGCCCGCAGCCGGGGGCCGTGCCTGGCGGGGGTCCAGCCCACCGCAGCGGTGGCACTTTTCCACGCACGCCCGGGGTGCAGAGCAGCGCCGGCGTCTCGCAGCGAGTCCCTGGTGGCGCTGGTGCCCAGCGGGGCTGTGCGCACCCCCGGCTGCGCGCCG
>NW_005843105.1:165859-171579 GCF_000455745.1 Alligator sinensis | reverse complement strand
AGCGCGGGGAGAGAGCCCTGGTCTGGTCTCCAGCAAATGGAAGCTATTAATAATGACCCAAAACACCAGCATCGTGCCCCACTTTTCCTTCTGCTTGGCCTCGACCTCGAGAAACCCCAATAGTCTGTCTCCCCCCCCCATTTCATATCCTCTCCGTGGTTCAAGGTATGTTTTAACCTCGTGTGTTGGGATGTTCCTGCTCGGCCCCACTCTTCCTAGCTGCAAAGCCAGGGCGGGCGGGCGGCGTGCGTGCGCTCGTCGCGCTGCCGTCCCGATGAGATCGGCGGGGGTTGTGAGCCGAGAGCGCGGCTTGCTTGCGGCAGGGCCGCGGCGGGTACGTCGCAGTCGTTCTACGACTGTGGCCTCTGACTCTGTCCACAAGACGCAGTTATATATGGCACCCAAGATAGGAAAAGAAAACATACAAGCCGTGATAATGTGTCCACATTTTACAGGTAGGGTCATAAAATAAAGCATTCTTTAAACAAACAGACGGATACTTGATTTAACGCTGGTTAAATACAGCAACAGCTTTGAAGTTTTGCTGGTTTTTGGTTTTGTTCGTTTATTTCCACCGCAGTCTGCAGAAACACAGTCTGCAATGAGCACGTCAAATTTGGAAAATACATTACTAACCTACAGCAGTAAATAGCATCAAGACAAACTAACTTTCATTCCCCTTTGAGCCAATGTGCGTATCTGGAAAGCTGCATATAATATTGATTATAGGTATCAGAGCTTCTACTGACTACTTCTGTGCTTGATACCGTGCCACTAACTACTGAACTTTGATAGCAAATAAAGCTTGACTGTGATTAGGCACCACGCGGAGTGTTTGTTGAGGAGTCTCCGGAGCAGCGGTGACTGTTGCAAGCCAAAGTTGTGGCATTTGGAAAGGAATCTGTAAGCCTCGTGACCAGCAGCAAAAGGTGTTGCAAGGCGGATTCAGTTAAGTTAAGAGAAGCGAGTGGAGGAATCTGGGCTGGAATAGCAGAGCAGAACAGAGAGCAGGATTTACACGTGTCAGAAGAACAGGAATGGAAAGAAGCTGCCATAGCACCTGCCCAAAGTGTACTTGGCAACAGGCAGAGTTCCCAGTCTACCAACTTCAAACGTGCTAAGTCACTTACAGTGCGAGTCATACATCAAACTGAAAAATGCATCTACTGCTAAAAATCATCACTGCTGAAGAAACAGCATGTTGTCCAAAACTGTAACACTCCACTTAAAGTAAGCTTGGGCTCCAAACTCCGTTATTGCAAGAAGCTGCCCCTCTGACTGGTCTGTCTAGATGTCTTTTTTTTTTACTTTGGCGGCATTTAGCAGGGTTTTCCAATGGAGGGGAATATGATGCAGACCAAATTACTTATTATTTTAATTCTTGAGGAACAACAGTGTACCAAGTGAATTTGTAACAACGAAGGATTCTCCTTTCTCCTGTCTACGGTTGGAGTGAGATGGTGTAAACAAAATTAAAATATGAAAGATGCATCTTCAGAAATATGAAAGATGCATCTGCGTGCCAAGATGAGGACTTTGCAAACCTCTGTTCAATCAGCTGTCCTTGGATTTCTTCTATATCTTCTAGATTCTTTTTCTTCACAGGAGTGAATCAAATGAAATTCTGCATAGCTTTTCTCCAAATGGCTTCAGTTGGGTTGAAGAGCAAAGACAACTTCATTTCTGATGGGTTGAGTTCCTCCTGTTTTGCCTCAATGAAAGGGAATATGACCTTATACTTTATATTAGTGCAACCATTTTTTCCTGGCAAGAGTTTCAAGGCGAGCAGCGGTACCACACTTGCAGCATCAGAAATGTATAATTCAGCTTTGATCTAACATCTGAATGTGGAAGTATTAGCCACCTTCTTCAGAAGTACCTGCAGAAGAAATTGGAAGAAATTTAAAGATAAAAAACGCATGTTACTATGTCATAGTCTTGAGACTGGAGATAGTGGAGAGAACTAGTGGTGCCAGAAAATAGAAATAATGTCTAAACATATCGGCAGAGCATAGCAGCAGGTTAAGACTTTTATATAGTGGCCTTAAAATAAGGAGGGCAAAGTGAATCAAAAAACCAACTAGAGCTGGTTAAAGGAGATAAATTCAGTTCTCCTTTGTTCACAAGAGCTGCATTCTGGTTAGTAGCAGTTTAGGCTTGCCTCTTAATGAGCCTCAACCTTGATGGGAGAAACCAGTCATAGGGTTGAAAGTGAATTCTGCCTCCCTGGGCCATTCAGCCCTTGTTCTCTCTGGCAAGGCTGTTGGCTGGAAACGTGCTACATGTGATTGTGGTCATGGCAGTTTCTGTACTGTGGGTGCCAGGACCTGTAACATGGGATGGGTCTGAGACCTACTGACTTACTTTACTCAAGCTGTGAAAAAGCCATGTAAAACGCCCCCTCAGGCCTGCCCAAGTGCTGATCCAGACTAGTCAGGGTTTGGTTACCTTCACTATGTGTACCATTTAGTAAGGACTCTTTAGTCTTTAGCTTCTAATGGAACAGCTACCATCTCTTCTGTACTCTTCAGTTTTTCCTTTTCTGGACTGTTAATAAAAAAGAAGGTACAAACAACCATCAGATATCGTGGTCCCAGGTTCCTGAGTCAGAAGAGGTAAACAAGGAGATAATAAGCATGTTATATAGAAGGTGCACCGTGCTTTGCACAGAGGGCCCTGGATGTCTGGCTTATGAAAGAAGGGAAAATATCTAACTTCCATTGGCTGTGACCCCACCCCAGAGGCAGCCCTGTGTTTGACATACCACCCCCGCTTAATTTTCTCTGACCCACTCATCCTCTGCCAAACTTGGCTGCCCAGCATTTTATCCAAGCCAGTTGGACTGGGTAGTGTCAGAGCAGAAGGCACAAAAGGGTGGAAGTAACACAACGGATGCGGTGAAAAATGTATGGGTGAGTCGCACCGAATGGTCAAGAACGTTGCTGATCTCTTTGGATCCGGCAGCCCAAAGTTATTCAAGCCACTTCTCTAGGTGCCTGTCCAGCCAGTCCTGCACAGGCGGTGTGCAGTTAACACTAATGTTGTGTGTTACAGGATGTTGTCCTGTAAGCCCTTTATGTGCATGGCTAGTGTGAGGTGGCACTGCATCTGTTTAGACAAACTGCAGATTGCAGGTAGCATTGAATCCGTTTAGGCAGGGCAGCTGAAGGCTGCTGGTTACCAGGCAGCTCGATCACAGTTGGTCAGATGTGGTCTCCCAATCCCTGTCCTAGTCTGTCATTCAAATCTTTCTAAAAAAAGCTCCTTGGGATCAAGTCTTTTAATTTCGTTCCCCAGAACATCTTCTGTCTCTTTCTTTCTGCCTTTATTGTGCTCACCAAGCCATAGCGCATTACCCAGCTGCTATTTCTCCAACTGACAGAGCATCTTGGTAGGCAGCACATTTTGTGGCAATAATGGCCTGATGGTACTGAACCTGTCCTTAAGCCTGTACTTGTTCAGCTGGTAAGAGCTATAAAACTTGGCCTTGCCCTCATGTAAAAGATGCTACTTAAATCTAGCTACATGTGGCCAGATAGTAATCATATTTGCTGTGTCCTTTGGTGTGATGAACAGACAAGAGTTTATCCTAATTGCACAGGACATATCTGCCACACCAGCCCTGGTAGACAGTGGTCCACCTCTCCTTTACCACACCCCCCCACACTGCGAACAGGCAAAGCAAGCTTCCCCCACACAGCTGGCTTTTCCTGACTGCTCTGCCATGAGTAGGAGCAGAGTTATGACTCAAGGGCTCATTCCAGCTGTGAACCCTCTCCTGGGGATGGCAACAAGGGGCCAAATATGCCCACTTGTTTTGGAGGACTTTGTGCTGCAGATGCTTTGCTGTAGTGTGTAGCTACTGGCTCCAGACTCCCATGAAGATACATATTAAGAAGGCTTCTCAGAAGACCCTGTCCTTACAGCTCTGTCTCCACCATCTCGGTGCTCTTCTCTTGCTGTTTCCTCCGGTAGTATCGACAGACAACTACAACGATCACCAGAATGATCATCAGGGCACAGGCAGAACCAATAGCCACTGCCAGGTAGTGGATTTCTGAGAAACGCACTGCACAGAAGAGAAACAAGTGAATGAAAGAGTGGGGGGCAAAATTTGGGGCTGGGCACACGGCTGGGAGCCAGGGACTCCTGAGCTCAGTCCTTCAGACCCACAAACACAGTGCATTTGTTTATTTTCCTCCCATACCCCCTCTATCATCTTCCTCCCTTCTTGTGTTTTGACCATCAGGGTGGGCAGTTTTACCATTCCCGCACTGGTTAATTCCCTACTAGTTGTGACAGTGCCACGTACCACTCTGCACAACGCTGAGCCGGATTTCACCAATCGTGCCGCTGACGTCTGGTGGGTTCATCACCTGACATGTGAAAGTCCCATTGTCGGTCGGCTTCAGGTTCCAGATGACAATGGATGCATCGTTCTTATGAATATTCCCATCCCAAGTAACACGGTCTTTAAACCGCCCAGTAAGCAGATAGGGCTGGCCTTGGTAAAAGAACACCTAGTTTGTCAGGAAGAGGATGTGTTACTGTCCCCATGTGGTACTGTACCTCTCCCCAACCTGGATGAGGCAGCTGCCTGTTCATAAACTTGTGCTTAGGACCATTCTGTCAATGCTCTAGAGCTCTAGACATTCCTAAAACAAGCAGGACTGTGGGATCGTGCTGCCCCCACTTCAGCTTGCGGACTCCACTTAGGACCCAGCTGCCCTCGTACAACGCTATTCTGTCTAATTACTATAGGCCCTGTCCTAGGTACACTTTAGGGTGCATGCCAGCTATCACTGGCACAGAACCTGGCAGCACCAGTGGGAAGCAGCCATGCACGTGAGCACGGTGGGATGGGAATAAAGTCACAGGCCCCCCTTAAACATGGCTCCCTTGATCCTGGCTGCATATCTCCTGCATCCTCACTCCTGGTTCCTTTTCTCATGTGTTTTCACCTCTGAAAACATATGCAGCTTCTGTCCCAGTTGTTGAGGCTTGGAGGAGGGCCTGGGCCAGGCAGGCGGGAGCTGTGCTGAATCAGCCTCTCCCAGCAGAGATCAAAGGCTGCTCTAATCCTAAAATGGATCCTTCATGGGGCACAGTGGCATGGAGAGAGACAGGCTGGCCCAAGTTGAATTTATGGTAGCCTGTTGAACCCTGTGTCATTTTTAATGGGGCCCTTACTGATGCATTTTCCCTGCAAATTAGTGCTGCCGGTGCAGTGCAGACAGGACCATATTCAGCTTTTGTGTAAGTAGGTGCAATTCCACTGGGCTCTTAAGTGTTTTAAATTGGATTTGGCCTGAACTATTTAAAAATGGGTCTAACCAGGTTTAACAGCCAAAATAGCCAGGGCCAGAGGCCAAAGCTCCCCATGAAAAGAGGAGTTAGTTGAATCAGTAAAGACAAAAGCCACACCACCACAGTCCTACGTGACTGCTTGTCTGCTGTCCTCACCCATGTTCACACCTTAGATTGTTACACTCCTATTGCTTAAGTGCTGTGCCTTGGGCAAGGTCTGCGTGAGCAATGCTGTAACATGCTGGAGAGTAAGGTTTCCACTTACAGACTCATCTGAGCCTTTTTCCTCAGGCCGGAAGTTCCAGGTCACCGTCAGTTGTGGGCCAACGGGGCTAAAGGTGGAAAAGGTGCATTTTAAGCGTATGTTAGTCCCATTCAGAGCTTCTTCCTCCCTGGAAGTGTGGACTTCCACA
>NW_005843105.1:142030-165849 GCF_000455745.1 Alligator sinensis | reverse complement strand
GGGATACAGTAAAGAAAAGCTGTAGTCTGGAAGCAAGTTCCTAGCCTTTCCTTCGACGCAATGAGCCCTGGCTGGAGCCTGCCGTATCAACTGCTGTTAATGTGTAAACTGAGAATCCTAAAAGCACACTCTTAAATACTGGTGATAAGAGTCTTGTGTGTGTAGAACCTTGAGGGCCACTTCTCGGTGGGAGGAAAGCTCAATCGGGGTCAAACTGAGAATCCTAAAAGCACACTCTTAAATACTGGTGATAAGAGTCTTGTGTGTGTAGAACCTTGAGGATCCCAAAGCTCTTCTCATACACACTCAGCTGACACATGAGCGCTGCACAGAGGTGATTTTGGGTGGGTGTTTGCTGTGTCCTTGGGAACTTTAGTGTTACTGGCAGTGGGGGCCACTTCTCGGTGGGAGGAAAGCTCGATCGGGGTCTCGTGTTATGGTCTCAAGTGCCTTTTGCTGAGTTGGGGCCTTCGCTGATTTAGTTTAAATGGCTCTGGAAATCATCCTTGAATGCACTGGAAACAGTAACCCGAGGCCAAAGTTTTTCCTGTGCACACACTGCATCTTTTTGCAGAAGACCAGTGCCCGGTGCTGTGTTTTTGTGGTAGTGTAGCAGTGCCTGAGCTGTGGATTGTCTTTTGGGGCTGAATCCCACCTGAAGGAGTCTGAAGGCACAGATGATCCCCAAGCCTCCCTTTCATGCAGTGAGTCAGTTTTGTGCTGACCGGACTCTTCCAGGATTTGTTACTTTCTCCTTCCTCCTTCCCACGGTGCAACTCCTGCGTGGGATGGGGCACAAGGACTTTAATGGAACAGGCTGTGCAGCAGGTCTCTGGGGATGGCAGATAGCTGGCCTGCTGCAGCTGAAGTTTCGTAAGTCGGGCAGGTTTGGGTCTGGCTGCTCGTTTCAGTGGGGCCTGATGTGGAGAAGCTCCCAGTAGGAGCTGTGGGAATACTGATGGCTACTGGGCAGGAGGCTGCCTTCTCTCTGAACCAATATAGAAAGGTTTGGCCCCAGAAGCTGCTGTGCCGCTGGAAGTGCCGTCTTTGTGCTGTGAAAGAAACCTGTCACTGGTAGGCAGGGCCGGTCCCGCATGGCTTTTGGAATACCTGGAAACCTCCGTGTCCTGGCCCTGTTCCAGGTAGGTGACTCCTTTCCACTTCTGCAGTTCCCGTCTTCCTGTCCCTGTGGCTCATGCTGCTGAGGGGTGTTAAGCAACTGCCCTCTCCCACCGCAGATAGGGTGGGTGAAGTCTCTTCTTTACACACTGTGTTATCAGGTAGAGTTTTTAATACACTTGAGGATGAAAACTGCTCCACACAGCAAGATGTCCCATGCATGGCCTAGGCTGCTCCCGCTGCCCAATTATGGGCTGGCTGCTAGGTGGTGGTTTGGGGTAGTGCCAGCAGCTCATACAGGAAGTCCCCACCGTCACATCTTTGTTTGCCAAACATCCGCAGTTAAAAAGCAAGAAACAAAAAACCCACCCCCGCTGAGTTTATGAAACAAGTAAACACTAGGGTAGGCTACTAATGAAGTGGCCGGAGACAAGAAGTGGGAGGGGGGCAGGAAGAAGCAGGGCCCACAGAAGCCGGGAAGCATCTCTTGTCCAGAGCTCTTGGCTTTGGGGCCCTCATTCTGCTCCTACTTTCCTTGATTTAATGCAGCCACTTAGTGACCTTGAGGCCAATGTGTACCATTGTGAGAGTAGTATCAGTCCCTTAAGCCCTGCCTACGCAGGCAAAACAAGTGCTTTTCAGTTGGGTCCTTTGCTAAATCCAAGATAAGGGGTAACATGTATCTGTCCAGCGGTGCTGGGAGCATTCCAGGGGCATGCACGCTGCTGAAATACTCACCCGTCTTACCCACAGAGGCATGGCCCTGGCGCCCTGGCGGCTCTCCCCCATGTACAGCTCACTGCCCCAGACAGCGATGCAGTTGTGGAGCACAGAGCTGAGGCACAACCTACACTACAGAGGTTTCCCTGCAGAACTCCAGGCATCGTGGAAGACATGCCACTTGAATGGGGATGGGGCAAGGACTTCTAACCTGGGAAGGAGGAGACGATCCATCTCAAGTGGGCTGCCTGAGACGATACTTGGATGTGGGGAGCAGCTTGGGGAGGAGATGTACATTCATACTCCCAGGATGAAGGGTGGGAGACATCACACAAGTTCATACCACCTAATCGGTTCCTTAACTCGGCTTCACGCAGCAACTGCTTCTGCCTTCCCTAAATGAACAAATCTTGAATAACTTCCAGCTGGTCACCTATTAGACTCCCGTGGAGATGCCACCCATTTTAAACCCAAATTCACCCCTGTCCCAGCTACTTTGAAGCAAGCCCTTTACTGCGAAATAATCCCTTTGGGGCTGAAGAACATAGTTTGATTCAAAAGGAAAGGGGTCTGCACTTTTAAAGCTTTCAGTCCAAATAATTGGCTGGTGTTTAGTTTCCTTTGGTACAGAACGCTGAAGTGTATGGGGTTACTGGGGAGGGAGGAGGGGGTTGCCATAAAATACTCCCAAAATAAACTAAAACCCTAAAACCTGGAAATAAGCAGTTTTTACATTTCACTCTCATTTTCACAAAAATAGCTGGGAAATATGGGTTTTACCTTCTTAAAAGTAGCACATGCTCACGAGAGGCAGTACTGAAATATTTCGAAATGTCAAACTTGTGCATTTGAGAATCTTTTTGGCTAATATAAGATTTCCCATAAAAAGTCTTGATATCCAATTGAAAATGAAATCCCCCATATCACCATAGGCTCTAAAAAGAGCAAAGCTAAGGGTATTTTTTTCACAACAGAGTCCAAGAAAAAGGTGTCTGAGTGGGAAAATGGTGAGAGAAGCAATAGAAAACATTGGGGGTCTCTACTCAGATTCAGATCCCAGTTGAACCAGTGTAAGTCCTCATCAGTTCCACTGAGGCCGGTGTCTTTGTTCTAGATGTATGCTAGTGTCGGAGATCTGAAACCAGCCCCGACTCTTTGCTAATCTCTCCATTTTTAATGTGACAAAGATGGTGAAAGAGTCTCTAAAGTAAAGTCCAAAGAGCGCCTGGCGGGAGCAGGGCCGGAGGGGAGGAAATGGTGGTAACTGGAGCTCAGAATGCACTCAGTGTTCGCCGCCCTCCCCTGAACACACCTAAACCTGTTTGTCCAAGAAACACAATCGCCCCGTAGCTCTCGGCAAAATCAGACCAAAAAAATTGCAACCACGTTCTGGCTTTCACAGAAATGCCTGAGATTTCTACAAAGTCACTGTCTTCAGGAGGAAGGAGACTTAAAGAGCAGGAGGGTAAAGTCCAAGGGGCAACTGAGGCCAAAGAGAAAAATATTTAAAGACTTCCTTACCTAGGATCTGTGGCCCAAGGAGGAGCAGAGCCCCCACCCAGCTGGGGCCAGGGGCTGAGAAAGGCAAGTCCATGCTGCAGAGACTCCCCCAGTGCCCAGTGGCTCCCCTCCCCCAGAGGACTGGGTGAGGAGTGATCTCCCAGAAGTCTCCCCTTCCTGGGACTGTTCCTCCACTTGCCTCACCCTGCCAGGCTTGGGAGCACTTGCTCCAGCCTGAGTCACGGAGCAGGAGCGCTCCCGTACCCTTGCGCTGGAATGAAAGGTGGGGCCAGCGAGCTCGCCTCCCTCCCACAGCCCAGGCAGATTGCAAAGGGAGTTTGAGCTCTCCTTTCCCCTTGCCAGCTTACTCCACCTTCCACTTGGAGCCATCCTTGCATTTGAGAGGCTGGAAAATCTGCCCCAGGGTGTTTACAAACACAGCTGAAGGGAGCACTGATTGTTTTTCAATCTGCAAAGGACGGTCCTTATGGCAGCAATACAGGCCTCCTCCTGACTTCTCACTCAGCCTTGGCCCGGAGGCAAGGGGAGAAAAAAGCTCTTGCTGAAACAAGTGCCTGCAGTAAGAGCAGCGGGAGCAGATGTGAACACATCCCTCTGTAAAATGGGTGTAATCAGAGAGGGCGCTCTAGCATCCCTTCTGCAGCACAATAAACAGCCTAGAGGAATAAGGAACTCAACGGCACCAGGTTTTTTCCTCACAAGTAGCGAGGGGAAGTGTCTGCATTAATAAGATAAGAGGGTTTGCGGTAGAGGGACAGAAGTCACTTCTGGCTGTCCTTAGAAGAGAGTAGAAGTGGCTGCGCCTTATGGCTGTGGCAGGTCCTTAAGTTCCTACCTCCCTGGTTCCTAGGGCACAGTTATCACAGGACAGAGACCTCAGTTGCACAAACTGCCTTCCCCCAACACACACACCTTCCTGGTAGTCACCGCACTGGGGCCAATTGCAGTCTGGAGGGCCGTGGAGCTGAACTCCCTGCTCGCTGACGGGGCCTCTCTCTGGGATATGGTATGCTGCCAGAGGCAGCCTGAGGACCGTACCCGGCAGCTGCCCATTCTCCAGTGCTCTTACCCTCCGTTTAGGCATGGAGACAATGAAAGCACATGAACAGAGCGAGGAGACCGCAGTTTGATGAAGAGCCTGGGGTAGGAGCTCACAGGTTTTGCCAGGAGAGAGGCTACAGGTTCAGAGAGTACATCTCCTCTCCCGTTTGCTGTCACACCCCTCCCTATGGCAGCTTGCTAGGAAATGAGCAACATGTCATCGGCTTCTTTTAATGCAATCTGGAAGCAAGGAGAAGCCCCAGCACAGCATGCCTAGTCAGCAGTCTGCGGATCGATGGTGCACACAGCTGGCTGACAGGTTCACAGTCCTGGTACTGGCTGTAAAACACCATACATGGCTATTTCCACTGTGTGCTTTGCCCCTCTCCTATCCCCTCCTTGCTTCATATCACCAGTTTCCTTTAATTGCTCTTCAGAACTATTTCTCCCATTCTCTTACTTTTAAAAGTTGCACGTTTATTGTCAGGCATTGGTTTTTTTGCAAGGGGGGAGGGGAGGAATGTGTTTGCTGCCACAATCCTTGTTTTAAACTTCTGCATAAAATGGATGGACCACTGTTAGAAATGGTGCTGAAGATGGTTTATGGCTGAAAAAGAGCACTGTCTGCAGAGACTTCAGAGTCAGCAGCTGGGACAGATTGGGCTGGAGTGCTCTGGGCAAAAGTGAGCTGAGTAAATGGAGGTGGCTGATTAAAAAGGGCTTGGTTTCTAGAGAATTACCAGGGAAGGTAATCTCAAAAGATCCCAGTAGAGAAAAGAATGATGATTTTACAATAAACTCCAAAGCTTGGAAGAAGCAGCAGAGTTATTGAAGGGCCTTGAAGAGACTGGAATGGAACAAGAATGAGAGGAAGTGGGAAAGGAAAGAAGCCAGCCAGCCAACAGAAGAGGAAGCTGTTGCTGTCCCCCAGCTTCGCTGTGCTACGGAAAGCACGTTAATGGTCAGAGCAGGGGACGGGGTGTCAGAACTCGTGTTCTGTCCCCTGTACCACAGCTAAGAGCAAGGTCTGAGCAAGTCGCTCCCTGCATGTGCTCCTGTTTCTTTCTGTGGAAGGAGAGGTGACGCCAGCCTACTCCTGCTATTGCTGGGATGTGGTGGCATCCGGCACTTTGCTACAGCTCCAGAGACCTGAACCCATGCCCTGCTCTGGGCACATCCCAGAGGCTGACCCATCTGCAAGTAGGTACCCTGGTCACTCGTGCTGGGGAGTTAAAGGTGGCTGTATGTGAAGCCTGCGCTGTGGGCACTGCTGTGCCTCCCCCATGCCAGCTGGGCTGTTTGGCTTGGGTGGGCCTTTATAAAGTTGTGGCGATTTGTGCGCTATTTGCAAAGGGCTTTGAGATTGTGGGGTGAAGAGGGCTCCCCTCACCATCAGGCCAGGGAGGAACAAGTTTCCTGCTGCTCCTTGGTGCCCCCTCCCTGGTGGCATAAGGAGTGGGCCCGTGGAGCCCTTCCTCTCCCTGCCTCTGGAGAGGCTCTCACATCACCACTGCTCCTGGGAGCCACCACAGCCCCCTTCCCTCTCCCCTTGGGGGCTTGCAGGAGCGCAGAAAGTGTTGTCCGAGAGCAGGACATTTAGTCTGTGTCTGCAGTCCCTCCTGGAGCATGGAAACTTGTGGCAGGGAAAAGGAAAGGCCGGGCTCCGTGTGCACGTGACTGAGTTCTTGTTAATTCCTGCAGACAGACTCCATTGGCCACAGGCCTGGGAGCAGCCGGGGAAGCTGAACACATGCAGCTGCCATGGCCCAGGGCCCACCCCGGCAGGCAGGGCGACTCCTTCCCCACATAGTCTGTGAAGAGCTGACGGGATGGGGATGTGCCGTCAAGAAGCCGTCACTCTTGTTAGTTCTGCAGAATCCCACAGTATGCAAATCTCTAGTGCTGTGGACCGCTCTGGCCTGGCTGCTCAGTGTGGTTTGGGTTCAGGCCTGAACTTGCAGCAGTTTGGCAATTGTCTTCTGTTTTGCCCCGTGGCTCCCTTTCCAGGTGGGGGAGGCTGGCCCAGTCCCACAGGGGTGCGTGTGTTTCCTGATTCTGCGGAAGCGGATCCATCCTGCTTGCAGAGTGTTCGGCCTTGCCTCATCTGTTGTGCGCGGGGAGGGGATGGATCAGGGCATGGGCAGCACCACAGTGGGCTGTTCTCTGCTGTTTCATCCCTCCTGAAAATGGCTCCTACGGCCTGCGCTCCCCTGGAAATTGATGCTTTTGCACCCGTGTCCCCTAGAGCAGTGGTTCTCGACCTTTTCTGTACCAGGACCCATTTGGAAACATCAGTGCCCAGTCTTGGCCCTGTGCCCCTCACTCCCAACACGCTGCCCCCAGCCCTCCAGTGTGCGGGGCACGGGGGCCACAAGCAGTCCCTTGCAAGCTGGAACTCTGACATCCTGCAAGGGACAAGCCACAGTTTCCCACCCTTTTCTCCTTTCAAGAAGAATGCATTTTTAAAGTTTGTTCACGACCTTTTCATCTATTCTTGCGACCCACTTTTGGGTCATGACTCATGGCTTGAGAAACGCTGTCCTAAAGTGTCATTCATTCTAGGCGCTCCCAGACGAAGAGAACTCAGTGAACCTTACCCAGGACCAGCAATTTACCTTTCTGTACACCTCATACTCCAAAGACCTCCGAAAAACTGCACACTAAGAGTGCAGCCATGGCTTAAGCAGTGTGTGACAGCTGAGAAGGAGCTGGTGGCAGAAAGGAAAGGACATTTTGGTCAAAGGCCCTAAGGAGAAAGTCTTCTCAGTTTATGAAAACTGCCCAGTGGGATCGAAAGTGTCCATGCAAAGAAGGTAGCTCCTGGCTTCCAGCCTCTGCTCAGACAGCTCCCAGGGCTGGGAGCAGAACCCAGAGTCTTCACAGCTCTGCCCCCTGCCTCCGACCATCACATCTGAGAAATCATTTACACTGCAGCCAGGAGATACGGGAGCAGGTCTGGGCAGGTCTCCAGGCTTCAGGCCTCCATGATGTCCCAGAGATAAGAGTCCCTGAGGACCCAGGTGAAAATGATTGGTTTATAAAAGATATCACATCTACTCAAAAAAGCTTGCCTGGTTTAGAGAGTGAATTTCAAACCCCAAAAGGTGAAGAGCCTTCAGATAAGGATTGGACAAAGGCAGCTGAGTACCACACCCTCTGCCCATTTCAGCATCTGTTCCCAGAGCTGCCCCCATTGATAGGTGTTTAAATCTTCCATTCTTGCATGACAAAAAGAAGTGCAGAAGCCCTGGCATTGACCACTGTTTCCTGCAGAGTGCAGAGGTCCTTGTCTGGTGGCTGGCACCCAGCCATACAGCTCTGGCTCTGGGATTTCCAGCACGCTGGATGCTGTCATTACAGTTCAGATGGAAGCAGGGTTTTGTGGTTAAATCGGGGAATTCAACGGCTCTGGGGTTCTCTTCCGTCTCCTGGGAAAGCCACTTCCCCTCTGGGCACGAGTCCCATTGAGCTGGTCATTCCTTAACCCTCAGCACTCATGTAGCACTGCCCATCTGTACAAGTCACTGCTGGTGTGAGATCCTATTTGACTGTCACAGGTGCTGAGCCCTCTGAAATGAGTGCAGGCACTCAGTGCCTCTGGCAACCAGGTCCTGGGGTCGCACACTGAGCGTCCAGAATCAGCACCTGCTTCTGCAAATGTAGGCCTAACAACTATGCAGGGCCACGTCACTGCCAGGCAGTGATCACCCCAGCCCCAGCCCGTCTCCTTGCAGGAGCGGCAGCAAGGGCCCCGATCAGGGAACAAGCCTAGGAATGGCTTCTCTCCCGTGTGCAAACGTGCCTGCTGTGCAGGCCAGTAGCAAAAGGCCAGAGTGCTGCTGAGTGGGGAACGGCCCCCTCTAGCGGCATCACGCCACTTCTGTGCTAATCCTAAAACCCAGCGTGTCCCTTTGATTTCCGTGTATGAAAGGTGTCAGCGGGCTCCTCCAACCTTCCCCTCCTCCAGGGCACTAGAGGCAGTGCCCTCACCCCACAGTAGGAGAGAAACCCTCCTCCTCCCCAGAATGGCAGCCCCACAGCCCAGCTTTGCTCACGTGGCTCCCACAGACTTGACTTCTGTAGGGCACAGGGTTGCCGGACAGATTCATATAAGCCAGGGCCCCTGACAGTCATAGCAAGGGAAGGGTTTGTCTGAGCATCCTTGCCCTCCCCACGTACCCTGCCACTTGCAGCTTAGCGGGTGCATACATGTGAGGCACAGAATTGGGAAAACCCATTTTATGGCAAATTCAGGTTCCTAACACATGTGTAAATGCTGTCATGTGCATGCAGAGTTCCCCCTACCTGCAAGCTTGCCCATTAGCAATCCTTTCATCACCACTGGGTCCATGGCACATGCTTTGGGAAGTACCAGCATGTAGTCCCTGCCTCTAGTGGGTCTGGAGCAGAGTCACTGAGGTTCCCATGTTTGTCCTGGACCTGACTGCAGGGGCATGGGGCTGGCACGAGTAGAGGTGACTGCAAGGGCAGGGACCACATAGCTGCTTCCTAGTTATTTGCTACTTCTCCACTAGAGCCCAGAGTAACAGCTTGTGCTGAGCTGTCTGCTGCCGTGGACATGATGTACTCCTGTGCACATGGTATCAAGTGGAAAGTGGGTGAACCAGAGCCTGGAATGGCTCAGGACACACTGCCCTTTCCCTGGTCAGTTGTCACGTGGCTTGGCATGTTGCTATCTATCTACTTTTTCACTTATTTCTGGCCATGACCATCAGGGGTTGGGTGGGTGCTTCCCAGTCGGAGAAAAGGGCCCAGTCCCTGCTGAAAAGCAGGCGCCACACATCTGGCTGTGGGGACAGATGCATACATGTATTTTCAAATGGGTGTGCAAGGTGCTTTCAGGTTCCTCCTCTTCCCTGGCACTGTCAGTGGGAGTTTGTGCAAAGTGAAAGGGTGGGGAAGGATGTCACCCCATAGGGAGCATCGTGGGAGAAAGCAGAGAGGCAGACATCTGGGCGAATGAAGCTGGTCTACTCGTCCATGGGCCCATGGGGTCCCATGAGAAGCAGGCTAGTATCTGCCAGGTGGCTCCTGAGGGAGCAGTGCCCTGAAACAAGCTCATGCTGGCAGTCCTGGTAGCAGGGAGCTTCCCATTGTGTAACACCAGCATTCAAGCCCAGACCCAGTGAGCGAGTCAACTCCTGGTTTGTTTAATTCAGTCCTATTGTTATTCTCGGTTGTAAGCTCGTTGGCCAGCTCGCCGCTGCTTAGAGTTTTCTCTCTACCTCTTTCAGATTTTCTACCCTGCTCATCCCTGCAGCACATGAACTTCAGACCTTCGTACGACCATCATGGCTATTGCTGATCTGTGTTACAGCAGCATCAAGGGGCCTGACTCAAGGTATGGCCCTGTTCGGGTAGGTCCTAGGCTTCCCACCTCTTTCGTAGGAGGCAGCCTCACCCCAAGGACCTTGCTATGCAGCTCCGGCTGGTTGTACAAGATGTCTCTGTGTGGCTGGTCCCGGCTCTTGCAGTATTTTCAGTCATTACATTTGTTGTCATCACTTTGCTAACTTGATTGTAACACGCTGAACTTGAAAACTACTAACTCATCCAGAACTGTGGATGTTTTTGTGGAAAGTTTGGTCAGCAAGTCAGCTGCGGCCCCCTCTGCCCCTGCTCCCTGTCCTGGGGCAGTCGTGCGGATGGAGCGATGGGCAGATGGCTGCCTCTTGCTTTCGGTGACGTTCAGATGTGCAGACGCTTCGAGCCTCCGCACTTCCTGGCGCAGGCTTGTTTTACGTTCTCAGTCTCCCCAAGCTGCTCGCACAGTGCGCTGGAAACGGTAAGTCCTCCCTGTGCTGCCTCAGCGACTGTCATAATCAGTTCTGAGAAACACTTCTGGACCTGTTTCTCATAAACGACGCCCTTTCTTTCTTCAGAACGGACCCCGGCAATGCCAGTCTGATTGGACGGGACAGGCGAGAGCATAGGGAGAACAGGGAATGCAAGGATGAAGTTGGGGCTTTTCCTGCCTGCGCTGGGGGTCCTGCTCTGTGTGGGTGAGTACTGCTGGCAGAGTGCAAGGGTGATCCTCATGGGCTCAGCCAAAGGGAGTACATGCGTGTGCAGTGCAGGCAGGGCAGGTCCCCACAGGGCTCCTGACAGATGTGTACAATGGCTTATGGTAGAAAAAAGGTTGCTTCTGGCTCAGGCGAGATGGGGCAGTCAGTTAGCTGAAAGAGAAGGATCAGCAGCGCCTTACTTCAGTCTTTAAAATAAGATCAGTGGTTGAGAAGATTGTTTCTGCCTATTCAAAATTCACTGGAGTCTTCGACAAGAGTCTGCAGAGGTGAGCAAAGGTACGGGCAAGGCAACCCCGGGCAGTAGCACAGTTCAGGGGAGCCAGGACTCCTGCCTCCTGTTCTTGGCTCTGTCATTAAACTCCTGTGTGCTCTTGGGCAAGTCACTCTTCCTCTGTAGCTCAGATTCACCATGGGAAGGCAGGAAGAGTGGCTTCTCTTTAATGTCAAGATGAGCAGCTGGTGTCTGTAAAGCACAAAGGGAGAGAGTCGGAGGAAAGGCAGAGCAGGTGTAGATACTACTGCTAAATCAGTTATGGAAATGAATTCTGCAGCCACCCCACCCAGACATGGGAACCACCTCTCGCTCTCCTTTCAGAGCATTAAAGGAAATTGGGCTTCGGTAGGCTGCAACTGATTTTTGCTAGAGCACCTGCATATATTTTATTTCTCTAAAAAAAATTCCTCTGAAGAAAACAAATCAGCTGATCGCCTTCTCCTCTAGCCCCTGGGGTTTCTTGTCTGTGGCCTCCAAGAGAGTTGCTCCCTCAGTAAATTGAATCCTGCCTGTGAAGAGACACAGAAAGAACTGAACACTTAAACAGGCTGTTTTTGCATTTATTTTTGCCCCTTTCTGCTGGCCGGCATCCCTCTAACCACCTGGCAAGCTCAGTCTAGCCACCCTGGTATTGCAGCTCCAGGGATTTTGACAAAGTTGCACATTTCCCAACCTGAATGATGCACAGAAACTATTTTGCAGAGTTCAGCCATGTTATTTTTAACACTATGGCCCTAGACCTGCAGAGAACAAACCCCTCCCAACAGGGTGAAACCGCTGGCTCTCCACAATTGGTCTCTGCTCAGCACAGCGCAGCAGGCATGTTGGTGCATTTACACCTGCCAAAGCATTTCTATGTAAAGTGGACTCAGAATGCCGCCATTTCACTTCTCCAGTTTGCATTGGCCATCACGCTGTGAAAATGGCACCCAAAGAGAAACAAGTTCAGTTCCAAATACCATTGTCTGTCTAATCTCTTATCTTGTTAGAGATTTTGGATGGATCCAACAATAGCAGTAGAGTACAAATATGCTGACTGCAAAAGTCTTCCTAGTCAAGACCAGACCCAAGGAGAAGCATTTCAACAGAATGATTATTTAAAGGACTGGAAATATTCTGCATCAGTTAACTGTTACTGTTTCCACTGACTTGAAAAATCAGCAAAAATCAATTGTCAGTAGTAATTTCTAGTGGCATCTACATAGGGTTGGTAGCTTGCAGAGATCAGACAGGTGCATACAGGAATAAAACGTTCCATGGTGGGATTTTGACACTGATTTGTGGGAGAAGGCGATCAGGGTAGAACCCGAGTGACAATATGGGAAAGAGAAGGCTGAGAGTAACCAGCAGTTTTATTATAAAATCTGAGATTGGAGGGCAGCACAGATACCTGCAGTAGGATGGTTTGAGCCACTGCCCTACCTTCAGAATGGCTCCTCTGGCACCGAAATGTGTTTCTTGCTTCTGCCACCTTTTCTGGCCTCCGCTGCCATCCTGTTTGCAAGGCTGGGGTGGATGGTGTGTTTACAGCACCAGGGTCACGTACTTATGTGGCAGACACCTGAGCAGGTACTAGGTTATTCCTGTGGGTTCCTGTTGTGCATTTTCTCCCTGGAAGCAGGTTGCTAAACACAACAGAAAGGACATTTTTGAACAGAGGAGCCCTGCAAGGACTCCCTGCATGTAGGCAGGATCTCCAGGGTGCAGCGCATAGATTTACTAATGGTTTTGTTGTGTTCTTTTACAGGTGGCACCACAGCACAGGACTGTAAGTTGATTTTACCAGCAATGCTTTTAACTATTCAGTCCTAGAGTAATGTTGTAAAACTAAGATTGACCCTGCTGTTTCTAGCTGCTTGGTGAGAGGGAGCCGGCAAGTGGGAGGCTGGGCCTGACCTAGAACCCTGAGAAGCAATGTGCATCTGCTTATCAGGTGCTGAACAGCCTTGTGTGTGCATGTGTCCACAGAGGACACATCACAGAGAACATCTCACAGTCTAAAACTCTAGATCCACAAGAGGTGCTTCTCCCTGAGCTTGGAGCCAGTGGAAGTGCCATTATTAATAGCAGTTGCTATTTAAAATGAATACTATGGTAGCATCCAAGGCCACACTCAAGTAACCATTGGGCTACCTCAGCATATACATGCAAAAGGAAGCAGTCCCTCCCCTAATAGCTTGCATTTGAAGAGTGTCACTGAGGCCAGGGGCTATGCAGTTGGTGCCTCATTTTCCCTTTGTTCCTGGTGCACTTATCCATAGGATCAATAGTTGCATGCTCACATTCTTCCTCCAGACCAGAAGGCCTCTCTGCTGATGTTGTTCTTGCTTCCCACAGCCATAGAGATCGACGTGGCGATCTCTTACACCACAGTGACTCTCACCTGCAACACTAACGTGCTTAAGACTGATTCTATAAAATGGAAGAAGGATAACACAGATGTCCAAGGCTCAGTTAGCAGAGAGAATCAGATATCAAACTACCAGGGCAGTAAAGATGATGGCACATACACCTGTGCAACAGACAAGGTCACGTCGATGCCGCTATACCTGAAAGCCAAGGGTGAGTGAAGGGGAATGCCCCTCCCACAGGAAGCGGGCACCGGGGCCTTTGGGAGCCTTTCCCTGGGCTCGGCCATGGGGATTTCCTGCCTAGCCTGAGGAGCTGGGCCCGACTTGAGGGGCGCGGGGCCGACTCTAGCACGGGCCCCCGAGGCCGCGCTGCTGCGTGTGGACGTGAGGGCTCCACAGGCTCCTGGTTGGAAGAGGGGCTGTTTGCTCCAATGCTCCCAGCTCAGCTTCTCCACGCTGCTCTGCCACAGAGCTTGCTTTGCCCTACCTGCGTCCTCATGCCAGTGGTGAGAGCGCTGTCCCACACCGAGGTGAGGCATTCCCTGAGCTTCAGAGGGCAGGGAGCGTTAAGGATTTCAGTGAAAGACACTGGCCCTGGAGGCTGCTGTGGTCCCCCTTGGAAACTGGCCCTGTTCTTCTGTCTCACAAAGCAGCTTGCAGCCCCAAAGCAAGGCAGGCTGCCTGGAAGCTGCTCTGCTCGACTGTTCCTGGAATCCCTGCCTTCTCCCTGGTGTGAACAGAAAAGGCTGAGAACCTGGGGAGAAAAAGGAAGAGGTGTCAGGGAGGGCTTGCATCCTTGTGCAAGGACTCTGCAGAGATCAGGAGACTGTTCAGTCCTGGCCCCCTCAGCTCCCTCACCCTGTTGGTGCTGGCTGCACTGAGGCATGGGGAGGGTAGAACCGTCCCTGCCTTCCCCCAGCTTCTTGGCCTGCCCTCCCCTCTCATCCCCTCATGAAGGAAGGGCACCATTTCCATTAATGTGAAGCAGACGAGCGAGGTCTTCATAGCGTGAGCAGGAGCACATGGCTCTGGGCTGAGACTCGTGGCTGTCTCCTGCCTCCCCGCCCACCACCATTCTCCCTTGGCTCTGAGGGCAGCTTGCCAGTCTCCATGCCCCTGACCCATCCCTTCCCCTGCAGTGTGCGAGAACTGCCAGGAGCTGGACATCCTGATCGTGGCCTTCATCATCATTGTGGATCTTATCATCACCTCCATGGTGCTGTTCCTGGTCTACTACTGCAGCAAGAGCCAGAAGGGGAGAGCTGGGGCTGGGGCTGGAGCAGGCGCAGGAGGACGGCCACGAGGTGAGGGCGGCTTTGGTGGCATCCAGTCCCTTGGAGACCAGGGCAGACAGGCTGAGAAGAGGAGACTGAGCACAAAGGCAGTCACAAGGGGATCTTGCTGGGCTGGGCCCAGCCCCTGGGCAGCTTGTGCTCTAGCCAGCCTCAGGCTGCTCCTCCTCTGCCTTTGGTGTGGGGAGGGTGCACCTGCCATTTTGTGTTGATGCCAACGCCGCCACAGGAAACCATTTCACAGGCTGTCGTGCAGCAGCAGCGAGTCTGGGCTGCAGGGGGAGGCAGCCACAGCACTAGCTCGGCCTGAGAGCCATGGGGCCATGCTGCTGCCGGCTCAGCTAGTACGGGTGTTGCCAGGCACGGCCATTCAAAGACCACAACTCATACCGAAAAATCAGGTGGGCTTAAAAGCCAAGAGACTTCTCTAAGTGACAAGCTCAAAGCTCAGGTGGGTGCCCAGAGTCCTTGGCCATCCTGCATCCCCATTGCCCTGATGGTGAAGCCCCTGCGGGCTGGGGGGTGAAGTCAGCCTTTAAAGCACTGGGAAAGGGCTGTAGGTCATTACTGCTCCATGTGTTTTGTGTTTCAGGCCAGAAGATGCAGCGCCCCCCACCCATTCCAAACCCAGACTACGAGGTAACAGCATTTGCCCCTTTTGAAGTGCCCTGCTCACCCTGGGGCAGGGAAGGGGTTATGGGCAGCAGGGCCTGCCCCATGCCGAGGCCAGGCATCTTCCCTGTCAGGGGAGGTCGATGCCCTGCCCCAGAGCTGTGCACCCCTGTGTGCAAACTGCATGTCCTCATGGCTTCTGGGCACTTCTGTAATGCTCATGATCAACCAACATCTGTTCTGTTTCTGCAGCCCATCAGGAAGGGACAGCGGGAAGTGTATGCCGGCTTGGAGTCCAGGGGTTTCTGAGTCACCCAGCAGACGGCAGGCAAGACACAGCAGCGGAGGGGCCTGAAGCTTCTGTCCCATCAGAGAGGAGCTCCTACTGCCCGCTGAGCCAAGCAGCTGCCCCAGGAGATGCTTCCATGCCCCAGCTGACACAATCCTTCCTGCCACCCCTTGACCTCCCCATACAGAACCAGGCAAGGAAACAGCAGAAAGTCTTTTCCCTGTTACGTGTCAGTGGCTGTCGCCTGCTGAGATCCCCACAGAGACCTGTAGCCTGTCCTTTCCAAAGTGTCAGGGAAACCCCCTCATGCTTGGCTCTATTTATTGCAACTGTGGCCTCCACTTTCTGCTGTCAGCACCTGGCCCCGCAGGTCTCCTCCTCCCAGCTCCCAGGTGGCCTCTTTCCTGCCACATGCAGGATGTGAGCGCCCATGTCCTGAGCTCTGGGCTGGGACCCGTCAGGGCCAAGTGCTGTGCTGACTCGCATGTCAGTGTGGCCAGCTCACTGCCCCTAGTGCCTCCACTTCTCCAACTGGAGGGAGAGGCAGGCGCTGCCTGGGGTGCTGTGCATCAGTGTAGGATGATGCTGGTAAGGGGAGGGGCTTAGCCAGGGTCTCTGCTGCCTTCCCCTTGCTCCTTCATTCCACTGCCTTCACCTTCCCAGACTGCTTCCAGCTTCACAGCATTACTTTCTCTTCTTGTTGCTGCCTGGAAGGGTAACACCTGTCTCCACTAGAAGAGGGGGAGATTGCCAGCATGTTCAGGAAGGGCTGGATATAGGTGGCACGGGCGCTCTGAGCAAAGGGCTCCGCTGGAATCCCTGCAGCAGGGAACTGTTCTCCCAGGCCCCTGCAGCCCTCATTGCAAGGCATGTGCCTTTGCTTTCCCTGGCATGTCACCTGTCAGCCCAGAGCAGGGAGCTTAGATGGATGACCAAACCTTAGGCCTTTAGTATTACATTGAGTAGCTCTTGGATGCCCTGCTGTGCCCAACAGTGGGTAGGGAGAGTTGGATTCTGCTCCCAAGACCTTCAGTCCCAGCGAAACGAGAAAAAGGCCCCAAACCCCTTTTCCCTGATGGAAACTCCTGAGCCCCCAACTGCTGCCTGAACTGCCAGCACTGCCCTCCCCTCTGGAGAAGGCCTAAGATGAATTCCAAAGGCTGTGACAAGCGGCCCAGGCCGAGCAGGGTTGGCAGGAGAATAAGCCCTTTCCGTGGGTGCTAGTGTTCCCTCTGTGTCCTGCCCCAGGTCAGGAAGCTGTAGGAAAAGCACAGATCCTTGGAGCTGGCTCAACCGGTCCCAGGAGGCTGTGCCAGTGGTGGGCACTGAGCAGATGCCCACTTGCTCACCCATCCCTTGATCCATCCCTGGCAGTCCATCCCTAGCAGTCAGGCTGTGCCCAGGTGCCCCTCTCCGTTACCTAGAGGGCAGCTTTGCTTGCGCTGATCAACAGCCTTTTCTAACAAGTGTCCTGTAGGTACTTAAATGTGTGTTATATTGTCAAATAAAAAGGGAGGATTCTCTTGCTGGGTCTGCCTCAGCTGGTGTCCAGTTCATCTAGGCTTGTAATGGTCAGTGCATTCTCCATGCATATGCTCCACACACCGAGCTGTTGGTGGGCTGGGGCTGCCCAAGCCACAGGGGAGCACCAAGGTACTCTGACAGCATGCAAGGGCCAGGGCTGGTGGGGGCGAGAGGCTGCTAACCCTGCGGGTGTGGGTGCAGCGGCCAGTCTGGCACGGCAGAGGTGGCACTGGTGAGCAGGAGAGTGGGATGGGATAGCAGAGCTGTGGGTGGTCAGAACTGGGGCCCTGGGGCTGCAGGTGGCCTGGGGAGCAAGGCTGTGGTCAACCCGGGCAGCAGGGTCCAGGTCTGGCCTAGCATGGGGCTGAGCAGACTGTTGCTCAGAGGGGGAAGGGCTCCGCAGGGAGGAAGCAGCAGCAGTCGTTGGGGTGGGCTGCGGCTTAGCCCCGGTGCCTCAGCACAGCAGCGAGCGGACCTGTGCACTGGGCCCCAGAGGATGTGGTTAGGAGGCAGTACAGCTGGATCTGCCGTGCAAACGCTGCGTGCGGAGGGGAGAGGAAAGGTGCACGCAGCTCGGAGAGGGCCCTGGGCCAGATGCTCGGCTGCCGGCTCCACCGCCACCTCCCCCAGAATTGTGCCTTTGCCATAGATGGTGTGATTAGCTCCTGCCACTCTGGGCATGGCCAAGCCGGGTCCAGCTCCCGGCTGATCCCAGCCATCTGTGGACCACAGGCATGAGCTGCTTTGGGCCCAGCTATCGCACCTCCTATGCTCCTTATCTCTGCGTGATCTCTGCACGCCTGTCGACTAAAACAGCTACACCTCCTGCCTGCCCCGGCCCCTAACTCAGCTGTGCTCTGAGCAGTGCCACCAAGGCCTTCCAAGGCAGGAGGTGCAGTGAGGAAAAACCCAGCACTGTGCACAGGAAAAAGGCAGTGAGGGGAGTGTAGCCGTCCCCACCAGAGCCCCAGATTTGTAGATCTGCTGGGGCAGGCTTTGCTCCTTCTCTGGAATAAGCAGTGGCTGCTGAAAGCAAGGGCTCAGTCCCCAGAGCCCAGAGCCAGACTCCACTTGAGCGCTGTCCTACAACTCCTTGTCTCGCCGCAGGAATTGCACTTCATTTGTGACGCTGCTCTGTCTGGCGCCTGTGTGTCCAGTTGCCTCTCTGCTACAGGACACAGCCAGGCAGGCGTGGTCTAGGTGTTGTGGCTGCAGGACAGAGGCACGTTTCCTCCCTGCTTGAAGGAAACTTCCTGCCCAAACTGTTTGGATGGAAAAACTGGTTTTTGACTGAACAGAACTTTTCACTGAAAGCTCCTGGTTTCTGGGGGAAACTGCACAAAAGCCAAGCAGGCTTCTTAGGGCTGTGTGCCAGAGTGGCCTGGCCAGCAGCCCCACAGCTCACAACAGGGCTTGCACCCTTCGCGCTGCCCCCACTGGATGCCTGCTGTCGGTGCCTGTGTGGGCAGGAAAACACCTCGTCAGGCAGCAACTGCATCCTAGTTCAAGGCAAGACAGCAACAAGGTCAGCTGACACCCTGAGAAAATAGCTCGTGGCATCGGCTGTAGCAAACATGGTCCTGGATGACGTGTGCAATGGCACTACGCAGAAGGCTGTGACTATAAAGCATCGGATCCCAGGCGTCCACCCTAGGGACACCCATTGGACATACCTGGGCTCCAGGGTACATCCAGGGTGCTTGTCAGGACTTTGAGACAAGCGTCCCAGGCAAGCATGTACAGGTGGCTGCTGCAGCCCTGGACGTAACCCCATGACTTGCACAATGAGCGCACAGGTGGGCCCCAAAACATGTCACTCAAATTCTTAGAAAAACCAGAGAAAAAACATGCGCTGCAGGTGTCAGCAGCTGCCCAGGCACGGACCTGCTTCCCACGGGTGCTAACTGCCTGCTGCTCCCTGCCACCATCTGCCTCCCCTCCCGGCTCCGTTCCTGCTCACGGAGGACAGCACCCGTGGGTGGGGGAGCTCCTAGCTGCCTCTGCATGGCCAGCAAGAGGAGCCGAGAAGTGGGAGAGGGGAAAAGCCTGTGGGTCGGTGCAACCACGTTCCACTGCATCAGCATGTTTACGAGCTGGGGCGCTGCCTCCTCCAGCTAGGCCGGAAACTCCGCTCTGACATTTAGGCCGTGGCCACGAGGTGCAGCACGGGGCTCCTGCCGGTTGCTTGAGGGCTGGAGAGCATTTGTCCCCATCTCACAGCCCCAGGGAAGGGGAGAAAGGTGTTTTGCACCCCTTCGCCTTTCCCGAGGGGCGTGCTTGCAGCGTGCCCAGCTCCTCTGGGCTAGGGGCCTGTCTGTGCCGGCTGGGGAAGCACAGAAGCAGGGACCCCGCTGCTTGTCACCAGGCCCCACAGCAGCTCCCGATCTCCCTGCCGTGGACCTGGAGCAGCCCAGCAGAATCCTCCAAACACCCGTCAGCCTGGGTGAATGCTGCAGAAGACCGGCACCCAAAGAGTTAAACCAGTGCTCCCAGCAGCCAGGGGCCTCCATTGCAGCTACTCTGGGGCTGCAGGCAAGGGAAGGCCAGGGAGGGGCAGGCAAGGCCAGGATGGCTCTCGGTGGGGCATCGCTCTGCACCTGGCCTGGGCTCCCAGCCCTGCTACTGCTCAGCCCAGCTGCTGCTCCTGTTGCCTCCGTGGTCACAGCGACTGTTATCTGACTGCAGGGGGGCAGCGAGCCTGCATCAGATACGCCTCTAGCACTGGTTGCCAGCTGCAGATGGCTCGCTGTGGCAATGTTCAGGGGCTCTGGGCCAGGCCAGGGCCTTTCCACGCAGGGACCTGAGGCATGGGGAGAGGGTTGCTTGCCAAGGCCACACAGCACTCAGGGCTGAGATCCAGGTGCCCTGGCTCCTGGTGCCCACTGCCCCCTCCTGCCACCCAAACATGCTGGCAGTGAGATTGGCCTGCTGTGTCCTGCTCTGCAGCTGCAAGGCTGGATGTAACCCCTGAGCAGCGTGCAGAACAACTGCGACCAACGCGGCAGCACAGCCGGCCTCCTGAGCCAGGCGGGAACCTCCAGTCGACCTCATGCTGCCTTTAAATCACTGAGGCCTGCGGCTGGCCCCATGGCACCAGGCAGAGCATGAGACCCCGTCCCTGCAGGCTACGCAGGCACAAGGCTGCCCGGCGATGGATCAGGACCCCACGCAGAAGCTACCTCTTCTCAGCAGCCAAAGCAAAGCTTCTTTATTGCTGAACTGGGTTGCAAAAGGACAGGCGGTGCTACAAGCGTCTCCTGCTAGTAGAGACCTCTTCTCTATGAGCCGGGCTGACATGGAGCCTGTGGCTGTGGACGCCGGCTACAGGAAGGCTCTGTGGTCTGGGCTGAGGGCAGCGGGACTCTGCTCTAGCTCTGCTCTATGCGGAGGAGTGAATCGGCCCCAGCACTCTCCTGCTCACTTGCGGGTCCTGGTGACGCCAAGGCGGCTGTAGTGGCCGTCGTCCCGCTCACCCAGGGGCTGGGAGGAAAGGCAGAGGTCAGGGCTCAGTTCCTGGGCAGCTACAGTGCCCCTGGACCAGCATCTGCGCCTGTGCCCCCTGCACAGCGCAGCCTGGCCTGGCTTTGGGGGCGAGGCTGAACATCACAGCCTGAGCCTGTGCCTGTGCCCACGGCAGACGGAGCCGTGAGGCTCTGCCTGCTACTTCCCCTGTGGCCAGCAGGGCTATGGGGCAGAGCTGGCTTAGGCGGCAGAGGGCGTGTCCAAGCAGCAGACACTGCCCTGGCACCCCTGACTCGGGAGTTGGGACAGGGCAGAGCTGGGGCAGGCCCAGGCTGCTGTGCTGCTTAGGAGGATTGTTTCCCCGGTGGAGGGGTGGGACTGTGACTCAGTCAGATGCCTCCCACCCCAGGGCCCTGGGCCGCAGCACCCCTGCCCAGTCCAACAGGCATGTTGCCCAGCAAGGCCTGGCCTCTGCCCCCCGTCCCTGTTTGCATGTCCCACTTGCTGTGTGAATGGCAGGGCTGGCCAGGAGCAAGCGCCCCAGCCAACGACCCCCGCCCACCCCATACACACACACTAACCTGGTAGAGCTGTTCGTTCGCAATCAGGTTCTGTCTGTCTGAGGCTGGAAGAGATCACGTGTGGGTCTGGGGGGAGGCAGTGAACCCAGAGGGGACCCCCTGCCCCTTGTACTGCCACACCTCCCTCCCCTCCCAGACCTACAACCCACACCACTGGGAGCTCCCTTCAAGGGGGCGCGATGGGCAGCTGGGGGCCAGGCTGACAGCCTGGGGCCCTTCTCTGCCTGCAGGGCAGTGGAGAGCTCCTGTGGCTCTGGCCAAGTGCAGGCCTGCAGGCAGAGACATGTTCTCGCAGACTACAGCCACAGCCAGGAAAGAGCAAGCAGGAACACAGGTGCACACACGCACACCCACGCATGCATGTACAGCGTGGTGGACTAAGACTTGCTGGCTGCAGCTTGCCAGCCGCTCTCATTGCACACGGTCTCCAGGCCTCAGCCCAGAACTGCAGGGGAAGGTGGAAAGTCCCCTGGGGGCCCCCAGAACAGGAGTTTTCTGCCCGGTGCCTCAAGCAGCCCAGATGCTCCCTGCAGCACAAAGGCTCCCCGCTCCTCACCTCGAGACAGATGGCCCCTCTCCTGGCCAGTGATGCAGTACACAGCAATTGCCAGGAAGATGGTGGCGATGATGTCGGCGATCACGATGCCGGAGATGGTGGCTGCGTCCAGCTCGATGCAGTTCTGGCACACTACAAAGTAGAGACAAGGCAGCGCTGAAACCAGGGCACGAGCCTGCTCGCCCCAGCCATGTAGTGAGCACGGACGCCTCAGTGCATCCCTGCAGGGTCTCTGGGCTGCCCTCTGAGATGCCACACCACCAGCATGACAGTGGCATGGCAGGGAGCCCAGAACTGGTGCTGTGGACCAGGCCCAGGGCAGGCACTTAAAGGTCATCCCTTTCCAGGATCTGGACACACGCCAGCTCCGTGCATCTGCTCAGAGGCAGCCCAAGTGGGAGCTGGACAGGGCAGGGAGCAGGGTCTCCTGCGGGGCAGAGCAGGATCAGGTGGAAGCAGGCTGGGAGAGGCTGCGGGTTCAGCTGCAGCCCGTGCCTCTGGGAGCATGCACGCACACGCCTGCTGCTTGGGGCCTGTTTGGACCACTGGACAGGGCTGCAGCCAGACCCAGCCTGAAATGCAAAGGTTGCTAACACCACATCCGTTTGAACAGAAGTGGGTCTGGGGCCTGGACAGTGCGTCCACAGCCACGGCAGGTACGTTCCCAGCAAGGAAGGCAGGTTTGGGACAGCGGAACGTGCAAAGCAGCTGCTGCGCCGCTATCCACAGAGCTGGTGGGGATCCGGAGACGTGTTGCCTGGGAAAGGCACCATGTGCTCGCATCCTGGGAAAAGGACCCGCAAGGAGGCAGACCGGCTGGTGAACGCACTTCGGACG
This sequence comes from Alligator sinensis, assembly GCF_000455745.1. Taxonomy (NCBI): domain Eukaryota; kingdom Metazoa; phylum Chordata; order Crocodylia; family Alligatoridae; genus Alligator; species Alligator sinensis. The sequence goes on along the minus strand of NW_005843105.1, from coordinate 143,623 downwards.
TGCACTTTCATGACGTGATTGTTGTTGTCGCTAGAACACGTGTAGACTCCTCTCGGGTCGTTCACGCTCGGGCCCAGGTCAAGTTCCGAAACATTTCCAGGGAGCTCCACCTGGTCTTTTTTCCAGGTTGAAGGCTTTGGGCACTTCAGGACCAAGTGGGTGTTTCTCATGTCCACGCTTATGGTCTGGGCTGTGAAACAAAGACAATGGCTGGGAGGTGACAAGCACGTGGCAAGCCCCGTGGGTGACCTGCCACCCACCCTGGTCCAGAACTCCAGGCTCTCCCCCCATGAGAAAGGAGACGTTGCCCCTCGAGACAGAGGCAGCTTTCCAGGGGGCACTGACTAATGGCTGCTCTCACTGAGAAAGCATCCCTGACAGTACAGGCCATGTTTGAGGGAGGTGAAAAAGCAAACATAACATCTCATTGGGATCATATGGTGTGGAGTCAACACAAAACCCTGCCAACAAACATTTCCATGCGTCGTTTGCAATTTTTGTAATGAATTTACTATTATCATGTATTGCATTTAGGATTGACATTATTGAGCAATATGTTCTTGCTAAATGACTAATAATTAACAACTGAAAAGACACGGAGTTGCCTGTGGCAGGAGCTTTGTGTGCTCCTCCACTTTCTGTGCGCCAGCATCACTACTTCACGTACTCGCCACCATTTTTAACCGAGCGCAGAAAGGATCTGCTGAGCCACAAACGGGCGTTAACGGTAAGCGACGCAGTGAGTCAACAGGAACCGCGAAGTCGACGTTCAGCTAAAGCCCCAGCGGCAGCTCAAAGACCTCGCTGCTCTCGGGAGCGTCTCCCCCAAGGTGGGTGCTGCGTGAGCAGTGACATGTCCACGCTCGGAGCGAGGCTCCACGTGGGTGCTGCGAGCTCACGGCAGAATCGGACCCTTGGTAGTCGGGCTCTTCTGCGTGAGAGGTGTTAGCACGGCCAGCGGGCACAGATGAGCTCAGAGGGCAGCGAGGGGTGGTTACGCCTCAGGACAATGGGCAGGAACTTGAGTGCCACCTTTGCCCGCCCCCACAACCCCAAACAGGGCGAGACTTGGGCTGGGTGTTTCCCTTTGCCTCTTTACCGGGGCTGGCCAGAGACTGGTCCGTGCCCCTGCCTCAGCCTCGCAGCCCCTCACGCGGACCAGGAGCGAAGCGTCACCGCTCGCTGCCCAGTGATCTGGGACACAGACCCTTCCTTCGCTGTCCCCCCCCGGGAGCAAACGCTCTTTCGTCAAGCCCAGGCACAAAGGGCTTCAAAGGCACTTGCAAGACGTGGGGTTTTACCTTCTTTACCATCGGCCTCCTTAACCAGGGCTCCTGGGGGAAAGAAGAAACATATTTTAGAAGCAGCACAAAGGCACGAGGCAGCCAGTGCCGGCCGGCTCGCCCCGCGCACGACGTGGCGGGGGGCGGCCCCGTTGGGGGAGCCGCAGGCAGGGACGGACAACGCGGCCCCATTTACACGGGGTGGGGGGCAGCCAACTGGGGGGCTACGTAAACCCGAGCAGGGCCCGGACCCCCCACACCTGTGCGGGATCTGAAGCCTGACGACCCCCGCGGGGAAGTGGGGTGCGTC
>NW_005843105.1:129399-140996 GCF_000455745.1 Alligator sinensis | reverse complement strand
CGAGACGTGCCCGTTCCCTGCCGGGCCCCCGCCCCCGCGGCCAGCAGCTGCCGCGCCCGGGGAAGCGGGCGACGGCCGCCACAGCCCCATTACGAGCCCCTTGTTTTCACCGGTCCCCGGGCGGGCCGGGAGCGTCCGCGAGGCAGAGAGCAGGGCGTCCGCGCCGCGCTGACCGCCTCGCAGGCAGCGTCCTCGTCCTCGTCCTCGCCGGGCGGTTTTGGAGGTTATGACTAAACGGTTTTCAGCCTTGCGTTCCTCCTTAAAACCACGGCCCTGCTCTCAAGGACTTGGTCTTTGTTTCTAAAGCAGCGCGGCTTGCGCTGTTGTGGCCGGCGCCGCGTTACGGTCCTTACGCCTGTGCCTTCTCCAGCCCCTCTCCCCAGGTCTGCATGGAGCACGCTCGGAAGTGAAATGACAGACCAGGAGAATAACAACAGCATCTCGAGTAACCCCTTTGCAGCCCTCTTCAGCTCTCTAGCGGATGCCAAGCAGTTTGCTGCCGTCCAGAAGCAGCAGCTGAGGCAGCTCACAGGTACGCGGGCCGGGAACCGGCTCTTCCCTGACGACGCGTCCGCGAGGCTTATCCTGCGCTGGCTCGGGCGTGCTCTGGGGAGGGTCGGGGCCGACGCACACGGGGGGAAATGAAAAGTGTGTACTCACGTGGATGCAAGAGCCGGGAGTCTTTCTTGAGTGGTAGTGCCGTTGCACGTTTTCAGTGCCTGCCAAATAGCAAATGTTGATCCAGGAGGTCTGCGGCATGATTTCTCGTATAGAAGTATAAGCTCGAGCGTGGTTTGACGTCGGTGGAGACACGGATCGGGAGCGCTCCCGAGCGTGCCGTCGATAACGCTCCTATGTCAGCACCTTCCATCCCAGTGCATTGAAAGCCTCGCCGCTGCTTGACGAGATTAGCTTTTTACCTGGGACCGGGAACGCAACGTTTGTTTACGAGCTTCTCTTTTGCAACAGATGAAACCTCCATCAGCCAAGATGACTCCGATAACAGCGTGTCTGAGAGTCTGGACGACTGCGACTACTCTGTGGCCGAGATCAGCCGCTCCTTCCGCTCCCATCGGGAGCTGTGTGAACAGCTCAACATCAATCACATGATCCAGAGGATCTTTCTCATCACTCTTGACAACAGTGAGTGGGGATTCAGTGAAGTGTTTTGTACGTACAAGAATCCCAGGCTTATAAGTTTTGTTTGGCTCGCGCAGCAGGCCAGCACTGCAAGCAGTTAGGCAGGGGTGTGCGCTGCAGGCAGTCTGCCGGCAGACGTGTGACTCCAGTATTGCACAGAGAAGCATGACCCTGTGCAAACTCCTGCAGTCTGGTGCGCGCGTCCTGTGCTGCTTTTCTCAGTACGGTTGCTGTTAGCTGCATCCCAGGTGCTCACAAGCATCTGCCAGGGCCCCGTTATGCTATCAACAGCGTGCACACAAAGGAGACACGGCCCTGCCCAAAAAGTCGGTAACCTGACATTCATTTCTCATGTGCTTGGGTGTCTGAAGAACATGAAGTGACCGGCTGGAGTGTGGGTTGTTTCCACTTGGCATGACCATGCTGCTGATCCATCATTCAGATCCTACTTTCCTAAAGCCACGGTGGGTGCTTTTGTTTGTCCCTCACTTGCAATGAGTGGAAGTTCAGCTGAAAAGATCAGATGGGAAGAGATTCACTTGATCATTGGAATGATTAATTTGACCTTTCCTAAGGCAGAAGAGAATATTATACCTTTCTGAGCATACTGTGGCTACAGGTGGAAACAGTGGTGGTGTTCATTAGAGCCAATTATAAATTGACGGACCCACGTGGCAATAAATTGCCTAGTAGAGCTCATTTTGTTCTTGAAAAGCAAAGCTCTTGCTCCAGTACGTGGCTGTGAATTGTGAGATTTGCTGCCCAGCAGATTTGGATGTAGCAAACATTGGGATACAGCAGTTCAAGTGGATTTTGCCCATACTGATTCTTATGGTAGAGTTTCACTTTGTTAATTTGTGTGATACAAGTGTGTACAGTGGTTATGGTTTTTTTATGTCTTTAAAAGATAACTAATATATTGTGTGTTTAGAGTGAAACCTGTTTTAAACAGTTGTGCAAAAATCATTTGTCTGGAAAAGACAGGTTTTGCTGGAGGTGTAAAGATATACTGGAAGCTGTGTGGTAGGGAGGGTGCTTTATGGTCATTGCTCACAGCAGATAGCTCCCTAGAGTAATCAGGATCCTTACAGCAGCTTTCACTGTCCTCCACATATTTCCGTGGTATTTTGGTTGAAGGTAGTTTGGTTTTCCACAGGTGATCCCAGTATGAAGAGCGGCAATGGAATTCCAGCCCGCTGTGTGTACTTGGAGGAAATGGCTGCAGATCTGGATGAACAAGACTGGCTGGACATGGAAAATGTTGAGCAGGTATCACCATGTGTGGATCTAGTTGTCTTGTTCAGGCTGGTGTTGACAGTCCAGAACCATGGACGATGTAATGAATATAAGCAGTGCCCGATGAAAAACAGTCTCAAAACCCCAACCTTAAATAATTTAATAATCTCCATTTAAAGAAGAGCTCTGCATAAAACATGAATGCTACAAGACAAATATTTAATCCAGATGCATGCTGCTGAAAAAACAGTGTGCTCGGTGCACTTTTTTTAACTGGAATAATGATAGGCCTTTTGGTAATCTGGTTGGGGAAGCAGTGGTACGAGAAAGCACACAACGCACCTTGTGTCCAGGGATAGTACTGTGGGTTTGGGCATAAGCATCTGCTTACCAAATGGGAACGGTGGCATTCTGATCCTGGTTGCAACTTTCACTCAGGTACTGAACCTTGAGGGAACTGCTGTCCTTTATCTAGAACACAAGGAAACAGCAGCCAGAGCCAAGAAACAGTAACTGAAACAGCAACAATAACTTTGCTCCTTGTGCAGTATGTCAGAGTTTACCCTTACTTGCATAGCTGGTCACTAGTGGTATACTGGGGCTGCTATTGCATGTGATACCTGGACTGGAAGTGACCCTCTTCTTGTGGGAGCTTCAGGGAGACTGTGTGGTTAGTTCAGTGGTTCTCAACCTTGTTAGACTCGAGGCACCTCACGGAAAATGCCAGCTCTTAGTTTCCACTTGTTTTTTGACTACAGAAAAACAACAGAGCAGAATTCGCATCGCAAGGGGCCAGAATGCTTTTAACACTATGGATTCCTATTTGAAAACTCAGGGTTTACCTTGCGAAGCGTGTTTGCACACCGCATAGTGCTAATGTGGCATTGCACTCCATGGCACCCTTAAAAAGATCTCCAGGCACCCTCATTGGAAATCACTGGGTTAGGTCATGTGAGGCTCGCCCTAGTGGCTGTAGAAATCTTGTCAGTGTAACTGGTGGCAGAGGATGGTACAGATGAGTATGGTGAAGTGAGCCAAAGGTCTCTTCTGTTCTAACTTTAATTTGCTGTGTCCCCATCCTGAAGGGTAAGAACACCTTTCTAACAGTGGACATGCTTAGTGCCAATATATGGCCCTCCCACTGTCCACTGTCAGACTCCCTCTGAAGGGAGCTGGGTTCATCTCGGTGAAAATATCTAGTACACGGCTCCCTGAATTCCTCAGCAGGGAGGGGAAGAATTGTGGACAGGAATCGGGTGCGTTAGGGTGACGGAGGCTGTATCTGTTCAGTGACTTCAGGTCCATCAGGACTGTATTGTTTTCAGTGCATTTCCAACTATGTGCCTAGGCCCTGTTTACCCGCTTGTTGCTCCAAGAGCCAGGAAATCACCTGATTTACATGACCTCTGCCAGCACACAGAATCTTTCAGCAGACAGAGATGCAGGAGAGAAGCAGATTCTGCGTTACCTGTATGCCTGCTTCCAGAGAGCAAAGGAAGAGGTAGGTTGGCAGCTCCTGGAAGGGGCAGTGGCATTATGTTCTGCCAGCTTTCTGACCCATGCTGAACAGGTAGGAAGACTGTTCACCAAGCCCTGGTGCCACTGACTCCCAGTGTGCATCAGAGAGTGTTACTGTCTTCTGCCTCGATGTCTCTTCCTGTGCAGATAACCAAAGTGCCAGAGAATTTGCTGCCCTTTGCAATTCGCTGCAGGGATCTGACTGTATCAAACACTCGGACTGTTCTTCTCACCCCGGAGATCTATGTCAACCAGAATGTGTATGAGCAGCTGGTGGACCTGATGCTGGAAGCACTGAGAGGGGCTGGTAAGTTTGTAGCTAGACCTGCTTCTGCTGATGGGCTAGTTGCTGCCCTCTGCAGTCACATACTGTTGCTGTTCCAAAAAAATATTGAGGAGAAACTCAGCTATCTTCAGCTTGTTTTTCATAGATGTTAGGGTTGGAAGGGACCTCAGTAGCTCATCACGTCTGACCCCCTGCCCTGAGGTTTTGTCCTGAAGACGCATCTATATGTCTGTTGGGACAGAGGATGGTGGTATGGAGACATCTCCTGTCCTTGTTGAATGTAACTGGCTCTCATGCCTGGAGTAAAAATGGATGGGAAATGACTTTTCCCAGCTTGAAAAAAAAACATTTTGAAAGTTAAAAAAATAAAAAAAAAATCCCATGCCTAACTTGCACACAGTCAAGACCTTTTAAATTTTTGTGGGAGAAAACCCAGTGATCCATCTAGAACAGCTGATGCCCAGGAGTTACGATGTTTACCAAAAGCATGTGGGGCTCAGCTTTAAATAGTGCATCAGAAAATCCCTGGCCAACTCTTCTTTGGAATTATCCCTTCTTAATGTAATTGTCCCTAGGCAGCCAGCATCTCCAGAGTTTCTAGATGTGGACTTGCTGAAATATGAGCAACTCATGCAGTCTTCCAAGCTACTTTTAAATATCTCTGTTCATGTGGTATATTTCTGTTCCCTTGCCCTATCCTTTACTACACCTGTCAGACTTTGAAAACATGACCGAGTTTCTGGAGGAGGTGATAGAAGCCTTAACGATGGATGAGGAAGTACGGACGTTTGGGGAGGTCATGATTCCCGTGTTCGATATTTTACTGGGTAGAATCAGAGACCTAGACCTTTGCCAGATCCTGCTATACACTTACCTGGATATGCTCCTCTATTTCACAAGACAAAAAGATATCGCGAAGGTAAGTGTGAATTGCTGCTGTAAGAGCTGCTTGCTCCCAGTCTTTCAGGGAAATTGAGCAGTAGTAGTAGTAGTACAAGTTCCTCTCTGTATCCCAATAACATGGTTCCATCTTCACCCAAAGAGACCAACTCCAGAGAAACACACGGAGCTCTGCTCTCTGCAGCCCCTCAACCTTTGCTGAACTTGACAACTGAAGCACCCACAGAATATGATGCCCAGCTGGTGGCTCTAGTACATAGCTTCCTGTCTGTGCAGTGGCTAATGGTTTTTCCTTTGGACGTATTCCGGGCTTACATTCCACCCTGGTGACTGCACATCCTCTGCGGACTTCGTGGTGTGACACATGCATTCCCGCAAAGGGCTTATGTATGGGCTACACGCCGCATCCAGAGTGATTCACGCGTTTTTGTGTGCCTTTGTCCAAATAGCCTCCTCTGTGAGGAAAAACACAGGGAGGTTGAAATAATGTGTTTCCCCATGCTGCTTCTAACAAGTTGCTCCTCTTATTCCCAATGACATCTCCCAAATCAACAGGTTCTCTAAATGCAGTACTTGAAGGACCAGCAGCATGTCCGTCATCTGTCTCTCTAGGTTTTTGCAGACTACATTCAACCAAAGGACCCCAGTAATGGACAGATGTACCAGAAGACCCTGCTAGGAGCCATCTTGAGCATCTCCTGCCTGCTAAAGACCCCCGGTGTAGTGGAGAATCATGGTTACTTTCTGAATCCATCACGATCCAGTCCGCAAGAGATTAAAGTGCAAGAATCTAACATCCATCAGGTAGGGCTAAAGTGCATCAGGAGCACTTTTTCCCATGACTCTGTGGCGTAATGTTTCTAAGGAAAAGAAGCCTGTGAAAGGGTGACAACAGAAAATACCATGTCGCTGTGTTGCAGTCTGTAGCATGACAGTCTTGCTAACCACATAACCAGGGGTTATGAGCCTTAATGCTGTTAATACTAGTAAAACGCTTTAGAACTGTTAGTTGGAAGGTGCTGTGGAAGTGCACGTGACCAGTTTTAATGCAAGACTTGCTGACCTTAGCTCTGAGTTACAGAAGTTCCCCAGAGAGTCTCTGGCAGAGCCTGAAGCATTACCCAGCTGTCTTGACTCCCAGAGATATGCTTTCACTCCAAGATCATCCTTCTTTTCAGTGATCAGCAAAGAGCTTTGGTTTTGTTCCATGCCGAAACAATTGGTTATATCTCTTCGCTCCTTGTTATGCTTCTTGAAGGGCCCCTCTCACCTTTTGGTGTTAGTTTCGGTATTGTGCTGTTCATCATCTATTTTTCTGTGATAAGGAACTAATGAAGGTTCCAGGTTTTTTTTATGGCTAAAGCAAATTATTTGGTTCTCTTAGCAATCCTGCCTTTAACAGAGAGGGAGCTAGGTGTCAGACCATTTTTGGAGAGAGATGATGTTTTAAAATGAGTGAATATGCAAAATGGGGGCTTTTCAAAGACTACTTCAACTGTAAACTTTCTTGTAACAGTTTATGGCTCAGTTCCATGAGAAGATCTACCAGATGCTGAAGAACTTGTTGCAGTTGTCTCCAGAAACAAAACACAGGATTCTCTCCTGGCTTGGAAATTGCCTCCATGCTAATGCCGGCCGTACAAAAATCTGGGCTAACCAGATGCCAGAGATCTTCTTCCAGATGTATGCCTCGGATGCCTTCTTTCTGAATCTGGGTGCTGCCCTGCTAAAGTTGTGCCAGCCATTCTGCAAACCCAAATCTCCCAAGCTTCTTACCTTTAATCCTACCTACTGTGCCCTGAAGGAGCTGAATGAAGAGGAAAGGAGGAGTAAGAATGTGCATATGAAAGGTATGCAGGAAGTCTGGAGGAGCCAATACCATTCCAAGCAAGTCCACTTGGGCTCCTGTGCCCTCTGCCCTAACGCTACACCTCGGCTCACTCAAAGGAGGAGCAAGAGATTCAGTGAGCAGTGGGACAGGAGCAAAGGAGAAGCTGAGGGAAGTTTGTGTTGCTCGGTATTTCCTGGGAGTCATTAAACGTTTTTCAATGGTGTCAAGTCTCCCTTTCTAGACCAAGTGGCGTTTGGCCTACTTCACTGTTGCTTTTAACTTCCTTTTAGGTTTGGAAAAAGAAACCTGTTTCATCCCAGCAGTGACAGAGCAGGAACCAGAGTTTGCCCACAGCTACAATCTGGTGACAGAGAATCTAGTCCTGACACAGTACACCCTCCACCTAGGATTTCACAGGTAGTTCCTCTGTGAGCTTGGGGAGTCCAGTTCAAAGTCATTGTGAAGAGTTGACATGAGATAAGGGGTCAGACAGACCTTTGTCTCTTCAGACATATTGCAGATAGGTTTCTCCAGTGTGCAGAAGGCTGATGTAATGTCCGGCATTCCCAAGTGAGAGAGAAGCTAAAATAATAATGGAGGGGTTGCATCCAGTGCCATTCCACCTCCACTTATTATGTTAGAAAAAAGTTCAGTAACCATCCCTCAGTATCTGAGTGGTCCAGCACTGTTCATTATGTCTGTCTGACTCTGCTTGTGACACTTGAGCTCTAGGCTGCAGATGAAATTTCAGCAAGGGCATTATTTCATTTGTGCCCACAATGAAAGCCAACAGTCCCGTGAACCAAACGTTTCCTGGAGCCTGCTGAATAGCTGGACTTCTGGGTCAGCTTTGATCATTCAGCTGCTGATCTTTTCTGAAAGAGAACAGCTCTGTGTCCTCCTCCTGCCCTGGGCTGACGAGTGCTGCTCTGTGACTGGATACATGCACTGTAAAATGTCTGAACTGTCACAGTTAGTGGGTTTTATTTTTTGCAGAATGAAAAGGCAGCCGGCTGCTTTTCTCAGGAAGTCATCTGCTGGACATTAAAGCATGACATTCCCTTGCCTCCCACTGCAAAACGGTTGCCTGGATACTGTGAGGTCACCACTGATCCAGGCATAGTCACCTTCTGCTTGGTTTATTATCTAAATATAGAAATTGATGAAAAAGTTATGCAAGTGCCTTGTTGCTGGGAAACTGGAAATGTCACTTAACAGACACTTCCATGTTGCATGCAGAACCACTGACCTGGGTAATCTAACAGGATTTAGATAAGCCAGCCCTCTATACTACTGTGCTTTGTGCATCCTAAGCAGTTAGTGGTTGGGGGCGGTGGGGGGAGAGTCACCTGATTTCTCATTTTGCACAATTTTGTGAAAGATTCTTCATCTAGCTTTGCTCCCTTCCCAGTACCTCACTGCAGTATTCTCATAAGGTTTCGTTCTGCTGACTGTCGAAGGGATTATTCATGGGGGGGGGATGGAGGACGGTGTGGGCTCAGATAACATTCAGTCACAGCCTCCCTTCTGCTTATTCTGTGTCTTGCTTTTCTCTGCCCTCTCAGCTGCTTCTGTCCGCTGCACAAGTCCAGCGTTTATGAGCAGGATGGAAGTGGATGCTAATATCTGAATTGTGTGGGCAGTCTGCACTAAGCCTGTTTTCAGCCCCTCTGATGTGCTTGTCTCCTTCTTCAATGGGCAGGTTGCATGACCAGATGGTAAAGATAAACCAAAGCCTTCACCGCCTGCAGCTGGCCTGGCGAGAGGCTCAGCAAAGTTCCAGCCCTGCAGCTGACAGTCTCCGGGAGCAGTTTGAACGTCTGATGACCATCTATCTCTCTACCAAAACAGCTATGACAGAGCCACAGATGCTGCAGAACTGCCTGAATTTGCAGGTGTCCATGGCAGTTCTCTTGGTCCAGCTGGCTGTAGGAAACCAAGGGACTGAGCCAGTAGACCTGACATTCCCGTTGCTGGGGGTGGAACGCAGTGCATTGGCTTATGTACCAGGTAAATGTGTTGCTCAGGATCAGTGCTTCTGTTAAGGTGGGCATATCTTTGAAGGGACAAGGCCGTATGCACTCAAGATCAGTTTCTCATCCTAAAATAAATTTTAGCTTTATCCTTTATATTGTATAATTATTGCAGATTTATGTGCTGTTCCCTAAAGGGTTGCAAAGCACCTGCACTTCATACAGCCAGAGCGGTAGAATCTATGCAAAAATAGTATGAAGTAGTGCCCCAAGACTGCAAAAGCATAACCATGTGAGAGAGAGCCTAAGCTTTTGACTCTCAACATAACAGATGAGCTAAGCAGAGTTTGGACCAGATGAGCGCTGACATAGGAATGGGTCAAGGAAATCCTTTGTGTCCTTGGGTGTTGGTGATTCAGTAGGGGCATTTTTCTGTGTCCCTGCTGCACCAATACCCCAGTTGGATAGGGGCTGCTGTACCCCCTAAAGAACTGCCTGTCAGGTGACCCAATCTTGATATCATGTGGTGTTTGAAAATCTCAGCACAAAGCCTTACCAAATTCCAGCTTGGGTGGTTACGCTGCCTGTCTACAGTTTCTCTTGGTTTGGATGTGAATTCTACTTTACTTTTGTTAAGGTGCTTGGTGATATTATACACTGTTAGACAGTTGCCATATTTTACCCCACAGGTGATATTTTACCCCACAGGTGATTTCATTTTGGTGACAAGGTGCAGTGAATCCAGTTTAGGGTAAATTAAATTAGTGTGAGGATCCTTCAGGGTTGTACTTCTATATAAATGCAAGCTGTTAGGTCTAAGAATAGGATGTGCTAGAGGCAATGCTGGCACTAGCATTAAACAGTCATGTTACTTTTAATCACCATTTGAAGCACTTGGGAGTAATCTTACAGGGAAGGATAAAAAACAAGAACTGGAGAAACTTCCTGAGAAGGGCTAATTTGCATGGCTTCTTTTGACAGAATTCTTTGCGGATAATTTGGGTGACTTCTTCATCTTCTTGCGGCGTTTTGCTGATGACATTTTGGAGACTTCTGCTGATTCCCTGGAACATGTCCTTCACTTTGTTACAGTTTTCATGGGTGATGTAGAGAGGTAAATATGATTCCAGCCTTCTGCACATATCTCTAAAGCATTTAGAGATGTTTTGCTTGTTTGTTTCTCTATCGGAGGTGTCTTGAGGTTTGATTTAAACATTAATGACTCCACTGATCCAGCTGGGGGTAGCCAAGAATTCCACCCACAGGAGGCATAATAAGCAACGGACTTTGCCCCAGAGGACATAGACTTCATGCGATGCACAAACAGGAATTCTGTACCTAGTTCCTTGTTAAGGCCAAATTGGGGGGGGGGGGGCAGGGCAATCAGTAAGATCTGGATGTTAATGCTTTTGAGTAACAATGGAATGCCTTAAAATTGCATTTCCAATAAATGTTGTTCAGTGGTCTATTTTGTAGCCCCCCTGCAGAAGGAAGTTGAAATGCCTTTTTAAAAATTAACCGTTACCACCATGTTTTAATAGCTGTGATAAAAGAGAGGAATTTTCATGGGATTTCCTGTTGCAAGGAAGTGTGGTGGGGGATGAAGGAGGAGAGCCTGCTTGATCACCACGGCAGAAACAGCAGTGGCCCTGTGTGGAACAGATGAGATCTGTATCTGCTTGAAAAGTGCACAAAAATAATGTCTCTCTTTTTCTACCAGCCTACTATGAAGCTTTAAGCGAGGGGTGCTGTATACGTGCAGTGGAATTTGGTTGCAGTGAGCACTGCTTCTGGTCCTTGAGCTGTGCCCCAGAAGTTCCTCTTGAAAGCCCTTGTAAGGGAGTGCTGGGGAACAACAAGATGGGCAAATGTGTTTGCCCCCGACTTTGGGGCTTTGGCTTATAGGAGTCAGAAATGAGTTGTACTTGACGTTTCTTTAAAAGACAAGAAGTAAGTTGGCACCTTGGTGCCATTCAGCTGCAGGTAAAGAGCATTCTGACTCATGGGAGGGCCCTTGCAGACAGATTTTTCAGAAATAAGTACATGCAATTTCAGTTTTGAATCAGTGGAAGAAGCAGGTACTCAACAACGAGGCTTATTGCTCAGAGTCTGTGCTAGGTCAGGTGCTGTAAACCAGGAGCATGAAAAACAGTAATAATGCAGTTAGCCAGTCCTGACCATGTGGGTGGGTTTTCTTTGGTCAGAGAGGCTTCTCCCTTGTCCACGTTGGGCCTATTTCTCTTTTTCAGGATGAAGAACCCTCACTTGCGAGCCAAGCTGGCCGAGGTGCTGGAAGCAGTGATGCCTCACTTAGATCAGGCACAAAACCCCCTTGTCTCCAGCGTGTTCCATCGGAAGCGAGTGTTCTGCTCTTACTATCATGCTGCCCACCTTGCTGAGGCACTTATCAAGGTCTTTGTGGATATTGAATTTACAGGTAAACAGGGAAGGAGCAGAAGGCTTCTTCTAACCCTGAGAAGCATCTGTAAGATCTCTCCTGGGTTTAGGAGGTGCTTTGGTCTAAAGACTCTGGTTAACACACAAACAAAAATGCTGCTCCTTCAAATGTCTTTGTCGTGCCACACTGGAGCATGTGGAACATAGGTGCTCTGGTGGGCTGCCTGTCATGGTCCATCTAGGTTTGTCCACCAGTTCCTGTCTCTCCTTGCCTACTACAATTCCTATCCTGCTTCCATGGCAGTCCCCGTGGACT
>NW_005843105.1:121269-129368 GCF_000455745.1 Alligator sinensis | reverse complement strand
GCTCGAAGCCTCAGAGCACAAGAGAAGACAGGCCGGTGGGGAAGCACCAGCACAATTCAGTCCTTAGGCCTTCCATTGTTTTTTCACCCCTGCAGAGACTCTTCCCAGACACATTTGTCTTGAGGCCCTGCTTTCTCCTGGCCCCAGGTGGTCATGCCATTTGGCTGGCCCAGGCACACCAGTTACATAAACTGGCATTACCCTTTATTGTTTTTGAGTCCCCATCATAGGAATATCGAGCTGCTCAGTAGACTGCATCAGCACTGTTTGCAGTGCAACCAGTAATCCAGCTCACAATCAAGTTAAGGAACACCTTTGCTGTGACAGGTTCAAGCTGTTGGGAGTTAGAGCTGTGTGCTTTAGCCCAGTGGCATGAGAGGACACATTCAGTGCCTGTAATGTAGCAAGTCACTGCCGTGGAAATGGTTTCAGCAATGCAAACAGTGAAGTCCCAAGATGCTGTTATTAACTGGGATGCTTGTTTCAAGGGACAATGGAGCAAAAACCTCTCTGACAATAAAACAAAACAGACAAAGAGAACTTACTGTGATCCTTTTAGCCTTTGCATGGTGGACATGGTGCTGGCTACACTGACTGATATCGACTCTTTATGGATTCTGTTTTTACTAGTTTTACCTCTGAAAAGCAGTTATTGGTCTCATGCCTGTTTCTGTGCAGAAAAAACGCCCGAGAGTTAGGACAATTATCTTCTCTCTTAATTAAAAAAAAAAAAAAATGCTGAAGAGCCTCTGATATTGCTGAGTGCCATCATCTTTCCCAGACTGAGCCAAGCTGGGGCCCCGAGTGTTGCTTAGTGCAAATCGATGGTCCTAGCTGGGCAGAATTCTCTGAATTCATGTAGAGCTTCTGCACGCCAGAACCCCCAGACCTACAGTCTTGCTGCTGCATAGCAAGGAGAGCTCTGGTAACAAGGAGTCTGGCAGGAAGGGCAAGTTTATTTTTGAAAGCAGCATTCCTGTTGCCTTTTATTAGAGACGCCTGCTGTGAGAGCTGTGCTTTGAGCAGGGGGCACGGGAAAGCAAGCTTTTGAGTTTTTTGCAATGAAACGAGTGCATGTGTAGCTGGCCCCCAGCACAGTGCTTGTTGGGAACTTTCAACGAGGTTACATGCCTACTGCTGAGCTGAAACCTCCTTTCTTGCTTGCTCATGTTCAGGGGATCCTCATCAGTTTGAGCAGAAGTTTAACTATCGCCGACCCATGTATCCTATCCTCAAGTACATGTGGGGGACAGATTCGTACCGGCAAAGCATAAAGGTAAGGCAAAAGACCCTTTCAGTAGCATGTGTCAGTGGTCCGTTTTTGTTTGTAGAATTTTGTTCTTAAAACACAACATTAGGTCTAAGCTGTAGTAGAGCATTAACATGTCATTTTTGTGTGACTTGTAGGCTCTGGCTGACTATGCTTCAGAAAACTTGGAGGCCATGAACCCCCCCCTCTTCCTGCGCTTCCTTAACTTGCTCATGAACGATGCCATTTTCCTCTTGGATGAAGCCATACAGGTAGGTGGGGAAAGTGCACTGGCCAGGGCCAGGAAGCAGGCACAGCTTCTGTGTTTGAGTTACCTGAGGAAGAAGCTAGATCCAGATCATGAGTGAAAAAAGGCTTGTCCACATTCCTGGTGATCACTATCCACTTCAGGTGCTCCCCAGGCAAGGGGATGGGGATCAGCTGGACTGAGACGTGCTCAGGAGAGGTGCAAGGCTGCAATGGCCAGAGGCAGAACACCCAAAGCTCTTGCGGACCAGGAACGGGATAGGTTGTTTGAGGGCTGAGAGAGGGGAAGCCAAAACAAAGGAAGGTTTTTCAGGTCAGGACTAAAGTACGTTGGCAAGGTTATGAGGAAGTCTTCATGCTGCTTATCTGAACAGTCCCTAGCCTGAGTGACTTCTGCAGTTTTTGATTACCAAATCTCTCCAGCCCTTTGCAAATGTTTTGCTATCCTAACAGAGGTGCTCTTGTCTCCAGACAGTCTTGTCTTTTGGGTTTACAAGGCATCAGACTCAGCTGAACTCTTCTGTCCCCAGTGTGTGATTATTTTCTCAGAGCAGTTCTTGAAGCTGCTTGTTGCTGCTATAAAAAGGGCTCTTTGTTTGAAGAGCTATGCGGTGCCCGTGGTAGAAGTGAGTGCCTGAGGACTCTTGGATCAGACTGGCAGCTGAACTGCAACCCACCTGCTTCATTGCTTATGGTCCCTTCGCAGGGTTGTGTGCGGTTTAAATGACTGCTTGGTGTTTTGTTTATTAAGATATAAGGCCGCATACACTTGGAGAGAATGAGTTCCTGGCACTTTCCAAGGCAGAACAGATGGTTTTTGGCACTCTGCTGTGGAGTCCAATACAGCACTGAGAGTGGGACCAGATCCATTACTGCAAAGAAATGTCCACTTCCATGCTGCTATCGGTTATGCGTGCTTAACTCCAAGCCATGAATTCACTGGCTGATCTGCTTCGCTGTTTTCTCTGTCCTCCTTCACCCACCTCCCAGTTTGTCAGCCTTGTCTTCCCCTTTTTTTTTCTGAGGCCCCAGCAGTTGTTGATCTTTCTCTGAGTTGGGTTGAACTAAATTTACTTTTCAGTCTGTCACTGTTACCTTGAAACCTTCAGCATCAGCTCCTGCTCCCAGTCTTACATGAGCTTTTAGTGACCTGGCAAAGGAGAAGCCCGGTCTGAAAACTAAGTTCGTATGAGTCTACACCCAGAACTTCAGCTGACTTTTATAGCTAACTAGTTTCTTTCTGGGTTTTGGTTTATTTATAAAATTGGTGCTGGTAACAGAGGCCAGGCTGAAGGCATCAGTGGCAGGAAATCCTGTTCATCTTTAGTCCACATAAGTGTGTTTAGTTAGGAAAATGGGAGAGTTAAGGGGAGATGGAGAGCCATAGGGCACTGGAGCACGTTCCCCAGGGAGGCTGTGCTATCTCCTTCACTGGGAGTTTTCAGGAAGAGGCAGCGAGACCATTGGATGACTTAGGAACCAGGGACTGGACTAGATGATCCATTTGTGGCCTCTCTTAACTCTGATTCATCACAGGCCTTAGCAGTTCTGGCTTTCCCCAGATCTCCCTACCAAAGCCATCAGCCTGCTCTCAAGGTAGAAAAGAAGTGTACAGCTTCTGTGATTTTATTGATGTTTCTCTGCTAATGCTGCTAACAAGAGGGCCTTTTTCAGTGTTTTCTGACTTGCACTTTACCTCTTGGGACCACCAAAAGCATGGAATAATTTCCCATCCTAGAGTGATAAAACCATTCTAAGCATTTCAAGCTTATGATGCTGACTCCTGCTTCCTTGCCACCCCCATGCCGTCTCATTGCAGTACCTGAGTAAGATAAAAATCCAGCAGATAGAGAAGGACCGTGGAGAGTGGGACAGCCTGTCCCAAGAGGCACGTCGTGAGAAGGAATCCAGCCTGCAGATGTTCGGTCAGCTGGCTCGCTTCCACAACATCATGTCCAATGAAACTATTGGAACCTTGGCCTTCCTGACGTCCGGTAAGGACAGCAGATCCTCTTGGTGGGGCAGCTGTGCCTAGTTGAAGGGCTGCTGTGGAGGGCTTGAGTTACTTAGGAAACTGGTGTTTTCATTTATCTGTTCCCTTTTTTTCCAGAAATCAAGTCCCTGTTTGTGCATCCATTTCTTGCTGAGCGCATCATCTCCATGCTGAACTACTTCCTGCAGCACCTAGTTGGCCCTAAAATGGGAGCCCTCAAAGTCAAGGATTTCAGCGAGTTTGACTTCAAACCACAGCAGCTGGTCTCTGACATCTGCACCATCTACCTAAACCTGGGGTACGTGACAGAGCAGCCAGGCAGCAACAACTGTTCTGGGAAAGAAGGACCTTTGTTTGTACAGATGGTTCACACTGTTGGGGTGGCAGAGGAGATGCTTTGTAGGGATCTGGTAAGGGGAACTGCAGACTAGCTACTGGTTTTCACCTCACTGTGGCCCATGCAATCCAGCCAGAAATCACTTCGTGCTTTTTATAATTTGTTGTCAGTGTCCCCACTCTTCATCTGAGCAACTAAATGCTTAAGGCTTTAAGGAGAGACTGCAAGTCATGGAAGAGTCTGTATATTAATTCTAGCAGGCTTATCTCTAGGAAGTTTGGTCAGAGCACTCCTATTTTACGTGATGTGCACAGCTCCGTCCACACTGGGAATAGGATTCCGTTAGTAACAATGCTGTGCGGACACGGTCGTGACCAGCAGAGTTCTGTCACAATTTCCCTGGCCGAGCTGCAGTCTGGCCCTGTTAGCTTATAATATGTTTCATAACAGGGCTTTAAAGACCACAGGGATAAAACTCATCCATGCTGGTCAGGGCAGCTACAACCCTTTAAGTAGCAATGGAGCTGTTGTTTGCGTCTGTAATCCAGCATGGGGAGGGGTGGGAAGAAGCTGCTGCTCACCGGGGAGGGTGAAGTGTCTCCTCCTTCCCCTTGCCATGTGCCACATGCTTTGCTGAAGCAGTGCACGTGCTGTGTGGGCTGATATGCTCTGCAGCCTGGCAGTCTGCCTCTTTTCACAAATGTAAGCACTTATGGTCTCTTTCTTTTTGCAAATGCGGTTCAGTGATGAAGAGAACTTCTGTGCCACGGTGCCCAAGGATGGACGCTCCTATTCACCAACCCTTTTTGCCCAGACAGTCAGGGTCCTGAAGAAGATCAATAAGCCTGGTAACATGATAGTGGCATTCAGTAACCTGGCTGAGCGGATAAAGGTGAGCAGGAAGGGGGAAAAAGGAGAAAGCCTTTGGCTTCTTTATTTCATCCAGAGGCTACTGCAGCACTCTGCTGTAATGCTGTTGCTCTGGGGGTTCCTTTCACCTGTTATACTCAGCCATACACAGAAAGAATGCTTCCTCAAAGCACAGATCTCAGTTAGGAAAGTCCTTGAACGCACCCATCAGGCTGCCTATAATACACCTATGTAACTTAAAGGAGAAAGCACAAAATTTGCTGATAAACACCTATCGCAGTGAAAGAGCCCACTGAAATGAAAATGAAACACTTATTGCCACCAATGAGAGAGGGGAAATAGATGGGAAATCTGTCCAGGAGTATCTCAAGTGGGGCCAGGGGGGCCCTCCTTATTGCCAGTTGAAGGACTTGAATCCTAATGCATTGCATCAGGGTAACAGCTCTTCCAGGATAACTTTGTCCTTTTTCTCAAAGAAGCATGCTGGCTTGTGCATAGATATCATGTGGTTAGAGACAGAATAGGTGTTAAACTCAATACTGTCCTCAAAAAGCTGCAATTCCCTTGCACCCATTTTTGCCAGAGACTTTTATCCTGTACAGGAAAGCTGAGCCATCTCTTCCCAGGGACAAGGTATACTCTTGCTACAGTTGTCAGGTCTGAAACCAGGAATAGGCTTACATCCTGGTGATGCAGTAACAGCTGTATAACTGCAAATTATGAAACCATTTGACTGTGAGGGTTTGCTGAAGTCACATTGGTGTTCGTTCCTTGAGCATGCCAGAGCTGTGAGTGTTTTGTTTTGGGTTTGTTTAGCGTTCCTGTGACTTGTTAGCCATCCTGGTATCTGAGCTCTGGATGCAAACCAAAAAGGTTTGATAGAACCTCTGCATACACGTGCATGCACTCATTTTGCCTTATGCTGTTCAGCTGTGTGTGTCAGACTTCTGTAGATGAGAACAGGGAGCTGAGTCACAAGGTCTTGTGTTAAAAGCTGTGCATGTATCTACCAGTCTCTTGCAGACCGTCAACAGCAAGAAGAGGAGACGTATGCAGATGCATGTGATGAATTCTTGGATCCCATCATGAGCACCTTAATGTCTGACCCTGTGGTCCTGCCGTCTTCCCGAGTCACCGTGGATAGGTCAACGATAGCTAGGCATCTGCTCAGGTACTCAAGACAGGGTTGCTTAGATCGGAGTTGGGACTGAGCGGTTATTTGCTCATTGAAGCCTTGATTTTTTTTGATAAGTGCCTTTGCCTTCAACCTTTTAGGCCTAGTATGTATATGTACCCACTCTCCTCCTTTCCCAAATTTCCTAAGATGGCTCCAGAGTCTAGGAGCTTACTGATACTGTATTTGGAAGTAGCCATTTCAGGGTGGGAGGGAAGTACAGAGAGGAAAACTAGCGAGATCTCCTGATTTTAAAGCAATAGTTCCCAACCTTTTTTGGCTGCAACCCGCTGCTGGGAGCGGAGTGGGGCAGCGGCAGCCTGGAGGCGGGGTTGGGGAGCTTGTGGCATGTGGCGTGGCTTGTCCTTTGTGTGCGGTGCCGCTGGCATTGCCCTTGCAACCCTCATTTGGGTCATGACCTGAGGTTTGGAACTGCTGCAATTTTAAAGCATGAACATATAAGATAGTTTTAATATCTAAAGTGTGCTGTTCTGAATCTCCCACAGCGCTTGTACCTAGTGGCATCAGTGTCTGTAGGTATGTCTGACTCACTTAATGGAAGAGTTTTGCCTGCCTCCGTCCCAATTCCTTGGTTTCATGATGTTTGTTTCTATTATTGGACAGACCTGGCAGAGCCTTAATCTCCTTGACACTCACATTCTCTTTCTTTCTCAGTGACCAGACGGATCCTTTCAATCGGAGTCCCCTCACCATGGACCAGATTAGACCAAACACAGAACTTAAAGAGAAGATCCAGCAATGGCTTGCAGAGAGGAAAAAGCAGAAGGAGCAGCTGGAGGACACACTATGAACTGAACAAACCAAAAGTACCTTTGTACCGATGAACAGTAGTTGGCTCTCCAGGGAGAAAAGCACTGCAGAGGGGAAGCAGGGCTCCACAGAATGCGTGTGTCTGAACTGCGGTACTCTTTAACCAAGACTGCACTTAGTGCATTGCCACCAGGCCTAGGGTCCCTGTAGCTTAGGGCCCTCCTTGTCATCCCCTTTTTAGTATTTGCTTTGAGACTTACAGTTAATATTACAACCCCAACTGCACTACAGCTTCTCAGCCTAGGAATCCTACAGCCTCTTCTCTGTTGGCCCCGCTGGTTATTTTCCTTGTATTGCTTGTTCTTTATAGTTTTCAGTTTTAACGACAGCCGTGTGCACACTTCAGGGGCTTGGTCACTGCCAGAAAAGCCCTTTTCTGGAACTCTCTCTGCAACTACTGCTTGGGCTCCAGACTTAAACTATGTAATGCTATCATACGATGTATAATGTGAAAACAAAACACCTTTGTGTCCACAACAGCTCCTAAGGTAGATGTTTGCAAGGATGGAAGAGGTTTTCTTAAGGGTTGTCTGTAAATAGTGGTTGGTCAGCACAGTACAGAGCCAGTGCACAGCACTGAAAACAAAGTCTGAGCTCCTGTTGCAGTTCTGTGGGGGTGGCTGCAGGGCTTCCCCGTGTAAGGAGCCCCAGGGCAGTGGCTTCTGTACCGGGGACAGGGGAGGGCGGGGGGTGCCCTGCCGCCAGACGTGCCTGGGGCGGTCGCAGCAGGGAGGGAGTTGACGGCCCCCAGTGCTCCTGACTCGTTTCTCGGTGGGAACGCTGGGTTTCGGAATAAGCCTTCGTTAGTCCGGGCCCTTGCTCCTGGCAGCGCTCGGAGCATCGCAGCGCTCGGGCTCGGACCAGGCAGGGGGGTACGGGCGCCGCGGCTCCTGCCCGCCCTTCAAAGGCACATGCTCCCGTCTGAGCAAAGGGGCAGGCCCCTGCTCTCCGCACTAACTGCGGCGGGGGCCCGGAGACGGGCTGCTCGCGTGCTCCCCGCATCGCCCCTCCAACCCGCACGTGCGCCCTCGAGAAACCGCTCAGCGCGCACGCGCGGCCCCGCACGGCTCGCCCCTCCCACCTGCTGAGCCGGGGCGGGTTTGTGCGCGTGCGTGCCAGGGGTCGCTCCGAGTCCGCTGGTAGTACAGGTGCGCATGCGCATCCCCCAGCGGCTTAGAGGTGCCGGCGTCAGACGCCTGCTCGGAGCGTCGCCTGGGTCAGGCGCGCGGGCAGCCTGGTTCCGGGGTCCTCGGGGTCCTTAGTGAGGTGACTTTCAGGCTCGCGCTCGCCGGTTGCTGGTCTCCGGTCTCCGCCATGGCCCAGGCGGCGAAGAACCTGATCCAGCGCGTCACCACCACGGGGCCGAAGCTCGTCAGCG
>NW_005843105.1:113787-120984 GCF_000455745.1 Alligator sinensis | reverse complement strand
GCGCGTGTCTGCAGCTGCGATGGCCACGGCCCCTCAGGCGCTGGTGCGGTGCGGTGCGGCGTCACCTGCTCCCTCGGCGGAGCGTCATCCCACTGCGTGGCCTCGCTGGAGGAGGGCAGCGCGTCTGGGCTGCCCATGGAGCCAGTCGGATGGTTTGAAGGCATCCGCCTCTTTGAATGCTACAGGCGTGGGGCTGGGCTAACCGCACCTGAAAAAGCAGAGCAGCTGGGGTTAACTGTCCCGAAGTCTGACTTTGTGGGACTCGGCGGAGGGGCTTTCCGCGGGCGGGCGGGCGGTGACTGGGGGCTCCCTTGTGCAGCGAGTCGATGGCGCAGGGGTCGGGGTTGTCGCGCTGGGGAGGGGTGGCGTCGTTCCCGTCTCGCCTCGCAGTGTACGTGTCCCATTGCGGGCAGGTTATCGTGTTAGTTTAGAGACCGGCGTACACCAGGCCTAGGGCCAGTAATGCCAAAGCCAGACGGACCGGAAGATGACATCCACCTTCTCGAACACCAACTGGCTCCTGTTGTGGTGGGGGTTCGGGTAATCGACGCGGTGCAGGAATTCCCTCCTGGTTTCAATCCCTTGTATTCACAGAGACTGATATTTGGCCGCAGAAGCTGAAGCTTGTTCGTGTGTTTGCAGAGAAGGGTGTACTGGCGGCAGCTGTCTGTGCAGGGGCAGCGTCTCGGATGCAGCGTACGGCAGAATTGTGATCAGCTTTTCTGTTTGCGTCTGGTCCCAAATGTTTCATGAGACCACTTCTGCTGCTGCCGGGCCGGGGGGGGGACACTTCTCCTTGGTGTGGTAGTATCTCAACAGGTTGTGGCAGTGATGTAGCTAGGCCAAGTCTAACAGCTAAGGATTGATGCTGGTCAAGTGGAGGCCTGAGACTCTTTAGCGCTGTAAGAGCTGATTATCTATCTTTGTTTTAGTTCTTGTCGGTGGGTTTTTGGTTTTCTTTCTTCTCCTTCCCACCAGGACTCTTCCCTCCATTAAAAGTTCACAGTTGTGCCTTCTGGTAAAGGACACTTAATGTTTTGTCTCCTTCCCCTTTTATACTAACTGTTATCAGGCAGTTTAGTAAACTTCAGTTAACCGAGTTGACAGTTAACAAACCAGCAAATGAAGCTAGATGGTAATTGAGGTCTTAGCATAATGGGTTCTTCATATAGGCTTCGTGAATGGCTGAACTTCTTGGTGACGTAGACATATGAATCTTTAGTGTTACATTCTGAGTTAGTAGAGTGTTTCTTAAATTAACGAAGGCAGGCCAGGGCACGCGCATAGCATATGCGGTAGATGAATACAAACGCACGAATAAACACTTGTGTCCAGCCCACACATCTGTTTCTTTCAGTCTCCAGTGAGTTCATCCTGGTATTTTTCTTTTCCAGCTGCTGTGACTTATTCGAGGCCTCGTTTGGCCACATTTTGGTACTATGCCAGAGTTGAGCTGGTTCCTCCAACCCCTGCTGAGATCCCCAAGGCTATTGACAGCATGAGAGCTCTGGTCAAAAGCTTTCAGTCCGGTCGCCTGGCACAGCTCACAGTCAAGGTAACTGCAGGCTAACTGAGAATGGATGTGAATAACAGAAGTGTGCTTCCTCTGGGGTTTCTTCAGCCATTTTGGTTAACACATTTTCTGGCTGGTTTACATATTAGCAGTATAAAAGGCAGCCCACCGTTTGATTAACCCACAGAGTTGCTTGTGTAACTTTAATCTAAACAAAACTCAAAAAAACATATTAGACCCTTATCGCCTCTAAGCTTTAGGCTCTTGCTGGGCTCGTTCTGGGACAGTAGATGCGTTTGTCCAGTCTCAGTTTTTTGCTTTCGAATATGATGAATTCTTCTCTAGTGAACTTTCACACAAGGTTTGAACGTGGCGAGATGTCTTTCCCCCTCCCCCTGCCATGTTTGGGGTCTGCAGGTGTCTAACTGTTAAAGGGGATTCTGAATGCATTTATTGGGGGGGGGGGTTGATAAAAAATACTAGCATGGCCAGCACTATGTAGAGAGGAGCTGAGGGATATGGGATGAGAGATGACTAACAGCTGCTTCAAGAGATTGATCTGGAAGGAAAAACTTGTGGTTGGTTGGTTTGTTTAAATCAATGCTCCCTTCCTGAGTGCAGTGAAGAAGAGCAGGGTGTGCTTTGAGTTTGTGGTGTCTGAACACTATTCAAGCCCTACCTGTGGCTTGGGGTTCTTAGACCCATACTTGAAATGAAGTTCCTTTGTCTGGGATCCACATTCCTATGACCTGGGATAGGTAAAAATATAGATTTTGCACAGGAATCTGAAATGACATTATTTAGGTAGCTGGAGAAATACTGATCTGCATAAAATAATAAACGCATATATGCATTTCCCTGCCTCAGGTTCGTAATGACTCTAAAGACTTCTGTGGGTGTGGGGCAGATACCTCTATGAGGGTTCAGGATTCTCCTCCTGCAGGTCGTGGTTCGTCTTCTAAATAATAGAGGCACTTTTCCTCTGCTCCAGGTCAGCTGGTCTTGATGTTGGCTGCTCCTGCAATAAAATCATGCTTACCGCTTCAAAAGTCTGCACATCATCTTTCTCTCTCTCCTGCCAAATACTTCCTGTGGTTGAGTCTCTCCTTCTAAATGGCTTTTTTGTCATCTCTGTCCCTCGGTCCTGGTTTAGTGGTTTTGTTGCTTTCCTTGTTGCCCTGCAGAGGCCTTTGGTCAAACTGCAAGGCATTTTTTCTAGTTTGGCCAAGCTCAGTAGCCGTGTAGCGTATGTGACATTCAAATTCCTTCACCTGAACGCATGGCCATTAAGGGTTAATGATAACGTGCCTCTTGTTCTGGGAGGGATGTGGCACAGCACTGACCGCATGTGGTGAATTCTGTATGCCTTGAAGTAGTCAGTGATGCAGGATTTCATATCAGAATTCATAAATTATGTAGCGACATATTTCCTAAGGACTTGCCAGGCTGTAAAACTAGCTGTCCATCTAATCCAGTTACTGTTGCTGGTGGTAGCAAATACCAGATGTTTCAGAGGAAGGTGTGAGAAGCGCTGCAGTCAGTTTCCTGATGAGTTACACCAGGACACAGACCCCTGACGTTTTTCCTCTCATTCTTATTACAGATTTACTTTGCAAGAGCACTTGTTTCCTTTTCTATAGTCTTGTAAATATGTATGCATGCCCTCCTCCCGTTTTTGCATCCTGTTACACTCTTTGCCATGTGGTGTCTGCAAACTCCACTGGCCAGCTGTGAATTGGATGGAAAAAGTATTTCTCCTGGCCTCACTGATTATGCTGCTTTTGGTTCCGTTGTGTCGTTCTCTCCTCGGATTAACTGCTATGCACGTGAAATAGAGGGGGTAGAGAATGATGTCTCCACCTTTGTCTAGTGCCCTGCACAGCAGTGATTGACCTCTGGGTGCTGCCCCAAAGGAACTGTTTAAAGCAATATGCAGTGTGGTTCCCAGCAAGTTGGTGAATTCTAGGCCTGCTTTCCAACTAGAATGCCCTTTT
Organism: Alligator sinensis; assembly: GCF_000455745.1. NCBI lineage: Eukaryota > Metazoa > Chordata > Crocodylia > Alligatoridae > Alligator > Alligator sinensis. Next base: position 117,477 of record NW_005843105.1, on the reverse strand, counting down.
CCTGGTCTACACGGAACAATTCATTAGTAAACTTGTTAACATTATGTACATAAATGAGACGGATCTTATTAGAAAAAACTTGAACTTCAGATGACCAGTTCCAAATGTTCTTCAAGCGTGAGGTTTTTTTTCCTGATGGTGCATCCTGCATTTTGAAACCTTATCATTTTGTTATGGTGTCAGACTTCACAAGGTCATTTAAAATGCAAAAACTGGTCTTAATAGCTTCTGAAAGAGCCAAAAAGTGAAGGTCTAAACTTGCCATCCTAAAACATAGCACATCTGCTGCATGTATTTCTTGAGTCTGGTGAATGTAGGCTAAAAGCCACAGGTATTTAGTGTACAGAGTAATATTTTCCAGGATCTTGTTTAACCACTGGCGTGCTAACTTAATATGCTTTGCTTGTGCCATGAAAAACAATTGAGCTTCAGTGATTAAGGCTTACAACTCTAGGAGACACTATAGGTCAAGAGTTGAAAAGCATTTTTAATGTGTGAGCTTTTCATCTTTTAACCCTTCTGTGTCTGGAACATGGGTGCATTTTTGGCAGCGAGGTTTTCCTCAGTGCTCACTTACATGAATGGCGTAGCTGCCCAGCAGCTTGGAATAAATCTAACATTGCTGGATGGGGCTCCAACAGCTCAAAGAAAAGGCTAATGTATTTGAATGCCCTGACAAATAGGTAATGTGATGTTTTTGTGGGAGGGGGATTAAACTCAGGCACAGAATGTTTAGCTAAAACCAAGAATCCCATCTCCTGCCCTTGGTAGCTTTTTTTGCCCTTGCAGTTGAACTTTGTGTATGCTAACGAGGCAAAGGGAGTGGTGTTATTGCAGTAGCAAATGTTCTAAATTGTGGCTTTCTTTTTTTCAGGAAGCTGTGAGGAACGGTTTGGTGGCCACAGAGGTGCTGATGTGGTTTTACATCGGTGAGATCATAGGCAGAGGCAGCCTGATTGGATACAATGTTTGAAGACTAATCCTTAGTAGTGTTATGTTTCACTTCTTTGTGCCCCAAGTCTGTAACAGTATCTGAGGAAAATAAAACCAGGAACTGGTGTGGAATTGTGATGGTCTCTTGGTGGCGTTTGGAATGCAAGTTTTGGTCTTTATCCTGTTAGTATTGCCAGCTATGGAGAGAGGATCAGTTAGTATCTGGCTGCCTGGGGGCTGGTCCACTTCAAGCACCTCCATGCACAAGAAAATGGATTTATGCTCTTCTGCATCTGTAAACAGGCCTCTCGTTTGGCAGCAATCAACCTAACAGGGACTGAAACTCTTTCTTCCCCCCTGCCCCCCCTGCCTCTAGTTGCTGATCCTAAGACTAGTATTTGGAAATGTTGACTGAACTTGAGTCTGTTAGTCAGATAAAGTGTTTATAGCTGGTGAGGTCTTAGGGCTGAGAACCAAATTCACATCCCACCAGATGATTCCTTTCCTTTGCCTCTGACACTGTTCTTGCATTTGCTATAAGTGGGATCAGTAATGTTTTAGGCCATCAAAAGAAACTTAGCATTCCAGATAGCAAATAGTGTGCAATGTTGGTTCTCTTATTACCACTCTGAGTTGAAAGTAGTATGGGTGAAGACAGCAGATAATTGGAATGTGACCTCCTCAAAGTCTCAGTTCCTCAAAGCCTGGTAGTAGAGTGTGTAATGCAAGTCATCCAGGTTCCCAATCAGTTTGGTTTGCTCAGCTGAGGTTTTGGGGAGAACATGTGCAAAGTTGTCTGGCTGTAGTATCATCTAAGATTAACTTCAAGAAAAAAATGAGCAAGAAATGGGCAGTTTTTAAATTGAGTTGAAAATGCCACTTACTGGAGTCATAAGTGTTCTTTGAACGGGACCCAACGTTCTTTATCGTTTATTACTATAGGGAAAGGAGCATCAACTAGCATTATTCCTGTGGAATTGTATTTTGCAGAAGACTTAACTGACATGTGACTGCTAGGTTGATTTTAAGTGATAAGTGTCACTGTGTATCATAACATCACTCTTTATGTCTTCACTAAATGAAAATGATATTAAGTAGTTACCTCCAAAGAGGAGCAAAGCATGGTTGCTTAACTGCACAGCTGGAGAACCTGCTAAAAGGGGCACTTCTTTAGAAGAAAAGCAGGACTTCCCAACTTCCCTAGTGCTGTGGCTTAGAACTGTACCTGTGCATAGATGAAAGATAATGGCATAATTTTAAGACTTTCCATTTAGCAAAAGCACAGGCAACATGCATTGAATTTCTCACACCTGCTGACATTTGCATAAAGCTACTTCAAGAAAGAAAGCACATGTGGAGGCCTGTCATCTTTGCCTCCACTGGCAGGTATTGTCCTTGCTGTGAAACAGGCTATTGCAGGCACTAAGCAGGCAGTGGTGTGCTAGCTAACAAACCTTCAGTGAGCTGGGGTAAACTAATGTGTACTTTCTATTTGGACAGCTGCAGTTCCCTCTTGGCTTGCTCTGTGGCCATATGAGCTTGCTTTCAGGTCCTTTGTGAACCTCCAGTCCTCTGGCTTGGCTGCCCTATGCAACATTAGAAATCTCTTGGCAGATGACTAACAGTACCCAGATGATTTGTCTCTGCAGCAACAACACACTTTGCCAAAACACTTCCCTCTGGCTAGAAGTGTTCACACTTCTGTCACCTCTTACTTTGGGACCTCCTTGCTATACTTCTTAGATAGAAACATGGCTTTCTTGGCTGCATTGCCTCTGCTCTGCTGATGCTTGCTGGGGAGGAGGGCATTGACTTGACGTGGGGAAGTGTTGGAATTAGGCCTGGACAGGGCTCCTAACAAGCCTGCTCTCACGTCCCATGGTATTTTAAGGGCTACAAGAAACTTGGAGCTTGGTTTCTTCCTGGAACTGTTCTTCTATCAGTGCTGTGCTGCAGAGGGGGAGAACAGGACAGAAATAGCAAAGGTCTCTGCACTGCTCTACTCTACAGTGAGTAACGACTTCACTGCTCATCAGAGATGTCTGATTTCTTAGTGATTGATGCTCCACCAATTCCTCCTTGCAACAATGCTATGGGCTAGTGCCCCCCTACTGCACTCCTTTTTGCTTTTCTAGTATGGAAAGAACACCTTTCAGAAGTGGTATTAATCTTGGGCTCCTTCCATTATTCCTCCTTCCCTTCCCTAGAGATGGGAGTTTGGGCTCCAGACACCTGTGCCTGTCTGCATTCAGTAACTCCCAGCAGGATTCCCTAAAGGCAAGAGTGCTCCTGGCAAGGTTTCCTGAGCTGCAGGCTTGGGTAGGGAGTGCTCTAGCTCTGTCTTGACCGAGCAGGTTGACTGCCTCAGTTCTGTTTTCCTTTATAATGCAATTAATTTCAAGGTCCACTCAAGATCTGCCAGTGGTGTCCATGCCTCTGTGGTTTGATGATGCCTGCAGCCTGGCAAGGCAGCTAGGTTAACTCCTTCCCACCTTGCTTTTTGAGAGAGCAGGGGCAAGGGTGTGGCTGGGTATCGCTTTCTAAAGCAGACTCCGAGAGCAGAGTAGGCTTCTCCACATCTTCCTCGCAGTCCTGCAATATCCGGGGCGGGCCAAGCCCTGCTCGGACGGGAGAGCACGACCTGCGGTGCGGAGGTGGCCGGCCAGGTCTGGGATGCAGCCGAGGGGAAGCCCTGTCTGGCAGCGGCCCGCCCCGGGCAGGGTCTCTCCAGCCCGCGCCGCGGCTCCTCCCCCGGCC
>NW_005843105.1:112387-113738 GCF_000455745.1 Alligator sinensis | reverse complement strand
CTTTTTCTTCCTGACAGGTGGGCGGCGGTGCGGCGAAGAGGGGCCGCCTCCAGCCTCCCTCGCCGCGGCCCCGGGGACCACACGTCTAGGACACCCCCTTTTCTCGGCACGGGGTAGGTCAGCAGGCACGTCCGAGAATGGGGCAATAGCCTAAAGCTCTGCTTCAGCGGGGTGTTTTCAGCTAACGAGGGTAACACTTTCAGGAGAGGGGTTATCTACTGGCCAGATGTGTCCCGCCTCTTGGTTCGAGTACCAGCCGGCAGGAGCCGATGGACCCGAGTGCCTTTACAAGTGTCAGCGTCCGGCGTTTTCGGCATGAGTCCCGTCACCTGGCAGCGGGTGCCACAGACCCTGTCCAGGACCCACTCTTCCCTCTCCAGCAAAGGAGCTCCAGCACTTCACACACATCACTTCTCTAAGTGTCTCAACCCTCTCATGAGCTCTGTTGGGCACAGACGTCTGAGGCAGCAGGAGCAGCAGCCAGGTCTTCCCACTACCTCTAGCTTTGTTTTAAAGGGATATTCAAGCAAACCCAGATACTTTCATCTACTCTGGTTGCCTCTGCCCCACTCCACTCTCTGCTTAGACTTCAGCCAAAAATTGGCCATGACCAATTGGCTTGTTCAACTACTCTACTTCCAGGCACTCAACAGGAGCAGGCATTGCGGGGGTAGGAAGGAAGGCCGTGATGCCAGCCATAGATACACCTAGAGCTCTTGTTCCGTGCAGGGTGGCAGTGCTGTGACCCACACACGCACACTGCCTTCCTTGGAGATCACCTCTGCTTTGCAAAGCCTCTTCCTTCTGTAAAGTGGCCCTTTCATGTGAACCCTGCCCCCAGCATGCCTGGTCAGGAGCTGGCCCTTCAGGTCCGATAGATCCATCCAGCCCTAAATAAGCCATTTTGCACCTGGTAATAACACAGTGCTCCTCGGTGTCTGTTGGGCTTGCACCTTCCTGGTGCCAAGGGCCCGTTCCACACAAGGCATCGTGGAATTGAAGCTCGTGTCATAGCACAACGTCGAGGGTGGGAGCTTCGTGCATGCCCCGGTCTAAGTCATCTTCCTCCTAATGTCTGATGCTTTATTGGATCACATCAGGTTGTGAGAGGGCACCTGCCTCCTTGCTCTTTGGAACAAGGAAGGTGCCTGTGGCCCTGGAAGGGGGGAGATGAGCCCCCAGGAATCCTGCATCTCTCACGCAGGAGGCAGGTGAGAAGGGAAGCTCCATGCAGTACACGGAGAGAAGTTACACCATTAAATCGAGATCTTGATTTCTGAAACAGTGCCGTCTCCGGAGGTCGGGGCGCGGGGAGCCTGGGGCTCGCAGCACTCGACGGGCTGGAGGGCGC
>NW_005843105.1:97661-110855 GCF_000455745.1 Alligator sinensis | reverse complement strand
TAGCCTTTGGTAGGTGAAGATGCTTCCCATGTTCGCACGCGCGGCTCGAAGGGCATCTCTGTGTAAAGAGTAAAGCAGGGAGGGCCGGGCATGTCATTTAAAGAACGTGTTATTTTCTCCGTGAGCAGTTGATCCGCTCTCTGATAATGTTCGCAGCGCCGTGGTTCACGTCGGGGGTATCTAACGGCAGTTTTGCGAGAGAGGGTGCTTCATTTGTTTGTCAGGATGTTCTGGCCTATCGGTTGCTTTTAATGTTATTAAGTTGTTGAAAAACTTCTGCCTTCTACCGTAGCCAAAAATGAACCGTTTGCCTCGTAGTTCAGTGGTTGTGGGCTGCGAAGAAGCGCTGAGTGCCACTCATCTGGCAGCAGAGACGAGTACGGGATAAAAGCAGGAATCTTGTTCAGATTTCGGAAACCACAGAGCGAGCGGCAGACCGAGGCCCCGCAGCAGGAAGGCAGATGAGCATACACGTTAACGCTGCTAGGAAAATTGGACGTGTTCAGTGATCTTCTCCTCCTCGCCCCTCCTTAATGTCTCCCTGGTGGAAACCCGCGATTCCCTACAACTGCACTACGCTGTGTTTCTGGACCGTTAGACTAGGTGTCACTATTGCTTTTCAGAGTGGCGGTTCTCTTCGCTGGTAATCTTTGAATGCAGAGGTCAGAAGTTTTCGATCCTGTTGGTGGCGAAGGTCTGGCTCATCTCAAGTCACGTGGCGTATTTTACTAATAGCCAGAAGTTGAGGGACAAGCGCGCTTGAAAGCGTGACGAGGTTCCTCTGTGATAGGAGCTGTGGATGTGCAGCCTGAGCTGTGATCCAGTCCCAAGGCGTGTTTGCATTTACTGGTAGAAGAGGTGGAGCAGCTTTGGTTTAGTTGAACATCTGAGCAAGAATGTTTCGGCTCCTGTGCGCGATAACAGGTTTGGGACGCAGCTGCCTTGTCTTACAGTAGGAGATTCCAGGAGCCCGTTTACCTGGGACTGAGTATATGCCAGGGGTGTCCTTTGAACCCTTGTGTGAACTTTATGCTATTTGTTATTTCCAGGAACTCAAAGGTCTTCTCTGGACCAAACAAATCAAAAAACTTCCTGCCTAGTGTCTAACAGCATCGGGATTTGAGGGAACCTTACTCATTACGTAACGTTTTAGGGGAGTCTGCTTAAAGCTGAACGTTGCATCTGGGAATCCTTGATGATCAAAATGTGGTGGAAGAAATTGTGCGGTGGTGTTGGGTAATTTTGTGTTGTGGATCTAGGGCTCCTCCCAAGTCAGATCTGCAGTGACAAGTCTAGGGACGGCAGCGAGAGGTCCAGCAGGTGCAAAGCCAGCAGAGGCAGTATCTGTGCAGCCCTTGCTTGCCCCTCGGCCGCCAGGTCCATTGGGGCCCGGAGGCCCCAAATTCCACAGCTGGCTTCTGCATGGCTCCGCCGCATCTTCCAGTGGCCTGGCAGACTGGACAGGGAGGCTCTGTGGCCAGATCTGGTCTGCGAGCTGATCTGTGACACCTCTGGTCTGGAGCGGTGACTCTCAGCCAGGGTGCCGCGGCATCCCGGGGTGCTGTGAAGTCCTTTCAAGGATGCCCCATGGTGCCGTGCAATATTGGCAGTGTTTGGTGTGATGCACGAGATAAGCCTGGAGGTTTCAAATAGGAATCTGTAGAATCAAAACATTGCTGACCTGTCGTGGTCTTCTGAGTTCTTCATGACGGAGTCGGAGAGGAGTGGGGCTGGAAGGGACCTCCAGAGGCTGTCTAGTCCAACCCTCTGCCTGAGGCAGGATCATCCCTGTAGAATATTTGCTGTATTATTTTTCCCTAGTTAAAAAAAAATGCATGAAAGCTAAGAGCTGGCACTTTCTGAGGTGGGCCTCGAGTCTAAGGAGCTGAGAACCACTAATGTAGAGTGAAGCACTTGGCTGTTTGGCTTTGACATAGTGAAACTTGGTGGGGATTTTTGCCCAGTAAAGCTATGACAGACTGAAAAGTGTGGGTGTTGTCCTCTCTACTTGATGGGTGGGACATGTATCTCAAGTTCAGTATTTAGTAGGATTTGGGTTGTACATTGTAATAATATTCTCTGGCATGGAGTGTGTATAGCGAAGAAATCAAGAAAGAAAGTGTTTGTGTATAACTGCTGCTTATCAGAGAGAAATATTTGCCAGCTTTGTCGTTTCAGATGTCCTCCCCCCCAGCAATACTTCATTCAAGTTTTCTGAAATAAAGTTGAATCCATGCTGTGACTCGTTAGCTTTCAACTGCATGCAAGTTAAAACTAAGTTACAAAACCTGGAAAAGGAGTTTACAGTGGAATATTAACAATAACAATAGTGGCATTGGTGACATGGCTGCAATTATACATGGATCATAATTTTTTATGAGGCTAGCATTAGAGCCTTAGAGGTTTGCTACTGGCTGGCTTGTTTTAAAATTGTACTACATCCATGTGCTGGAAGGCGTGGCTTCCTTATTATGGCTACAGTTATGTCTGAGCTGAATACTACAGATAATTTATTTCCTACACTTGCATACAAATGTTGCCTGTCTCACAGCTTCTCTTCCTAATTTTATGTTACAGATTCATTGCAAGACTGCCAGGAGTTTAATTTGTGAAATGCAGATACAAAGCTCTGGGCTGTCAGTGGTCTCATTATTAGTGTATGCGAGCGAGGCGAGCGAGAGTCTGGTTCTGTGTGTACATGTGAAGCAAAACCTGGGCATATTGTAACCCAGGATATGTGCGCTTCATACCAAGAGTGAAAAGATCTAGCGCATCCCTAGCACCAGTGGGAAACAAAGTCTAGGGTAGAGCCATGACCGCCAGATTCCCCCTAGAAGTTCCTCAGCTCTGTGGAGCAGCTGTCATCTCCGGAGTGCTTGTCGCAGCATCCTTGGGAAGGCCAGGCTTCTTACTTTGTCCTACGAGGAAGCAGATGATCTTTTGCTGGGGGGCAAGGATGTTATGTTCAACTTTTTCAGAGGGAGCAGTGATGTATAACAGATCATTGGATGAGGCAGCGGTACGACTTTGCTTGTTTGCACTATAAATGCCAGAACTACTTGGCATCGTGTTTCTTCTCTCGGCAGTAGTACTCGCTGTGCTATACCTCCTAGATGTGTTGGTGAATTAACGTCGTGATTTTTTTTTTCTCTTCTAGTTTTGCAGTGTGGGAGTTAAGAGTACTGAATTGTGGAGTTTACCAGACCACATCAGTGAGACACTTGGATAACCTGTTGCCTTCTTGAGACACCAATTCATCTTTCTACTATTCTTAATGACTAGAGAATAGAGGCATTTGCTCTTTGACCCTTCACTTCAGGCTAACCCCCTTCCTCTCCCAACGGCTCCATCCGTTCTTCCGTAGCACAACATTTGACCACGTGTAATCCATGCCATTTGTTTCAGATGTGGAAATGTGCTCTCATTGCACTCTGTTGAGGGGGAAGGTGTGTGTGTACACAATATGCCTGGAGACTTTGTAGATATTGGTACCAAAGTTTACTACCTGCCCTGTTTGGTACCTCTTAACCCTTTGAGCGCCCCTCTGTGCATAGCCCACAGGTAAAGTGACACATCAAGGGAGTTTTAATGCATTCCTTACCTTCACATTCCCTTTTACTGTTATGGTCTGATGTCATAACAAGATGAGCCTTCAGGGTGATGGGAAGAAAATATAATATACAGTAGACCTTAAAATGAGATGTGTGCCATTTATCACTTGAGCTTTTTTCCCCACAGAGTGTTTTTGGAAGAATGGATTTGGAAGTTTACTATGTAAACCTTGTTACCAGCTTTCAGTACAAATTAGTTAGTAGCCAGATCTTTTGGATTTGCCTGTTTCTATTCTTCTGAACAGCACATGGACATTGTGGTATAGGGTTGATCATAAGCATTGTGGCTTTGGCTTTGAGTCAGCATGTGAGAGCTTGCATTTCAAGGAAACTGCAGACATTGACCCAAAGATTTCTGAGACTTTATTCAAATTTCAGACATAGTTAAGCCTGAATTTTAAGCTTGCTGAAATAATACTTGTTGCTTTAGATCAGTGTTTCCCAAACTTTTGATACCCCTGGCACACTTTTTGGGTTTCAAATTGGCAGCAAGCTTCACTCTTACACCCAAAAAGGTATCTATTTGTAAGACTTAGGCAGCGGTGCCCAATTTTTTGGCCCTGTGCGCTGGATCCAGTCTGTGTGCCCTCTTGGAAGGATTGGCGTTTAGAAATTTGGTGACAGGAGCAGTGGCCGTGTTAATTGCCATGGCTTCCCCGCTACCAAATTTCTGAACCTATGGGGAGCCCTGCAGCTTGGCAGGCTGGATCTCATGCAGATGAAGTGCCACTTCTCATGGCACGCTTTCGCTCTTCTCTGCAGCATACTCTTTGGGAATTGCTGCTTTAGATTATCTTATGGCCAATAGATGCTGAAGCAAAAAGGCATTTTGCTGGAGTCACAGTTGTGTTTGGGGAAAATTTGGTGCTTTATTCATAATCATTAGACATGCTTCAAGGCAGGGTCTTTCAGTTGAGGAGTTATCTTTTATGCTGTATTGAAGGAATAGCAAAAGTCCTTACCTGTGCTGCTTTCTCAAATAGTCCTGTGCAATGGTTGAATAACATTTTAGTTTGGTACTTAGTGAAGATGTTCTCTTAAATCTTTCATCTAGAGCCCAGAAGGCTTTGTTGATGGGATATTGATACAAGATAGACATTGGGCATCATTGCTGAGGCCTTGTCTCTGATTGCTCTTCTCATGACTCATAGGACACAGAGGATGCTTCTGACAGAATAGGTCATCTTCTTTCTGACTATTGGAATTTGACAGCACTGTTGTAACATCCTAAAGTGGCTGGCCATGCTGTATAATCATCTCTCTTTTTTTTCCTTTGAGTTGGTATTGCTGAGTGTTTATAGACAAGTCCCCTCAGTTGAGTCTCCTTCACAGCCAGTAAGTAAAAAGTGAAGACACATGGGCATCATGTGAAAGGCAAAAAAATATCCTGTATGTAAAAGATGTGCTGCTTTTCAAGAAATGCATAGTGGAACTGTGAAATGCTTTAATATATTGAAAACATGCAGTTAGTTGCTTCCCAAGACTTTCATTGGAGATCTGCTCAGCGGTATCACGGTATAGCTATATCTATGTCCAGAAGGATGTGGAACACCACTGCTTTGATGTGCCTGGGTAGTTTTGACTATTAATCAGTTATGTCCATTTAAACGATCAGGTTTTCTTTCCTGTCCCCGGATGGTAGATGACTCGGTCTTGCTTTCTAGATGTTCTGCTTCCAGAGCTGGAAAGGCAGGAACCAGCTTACCTGAAGTGGTCGGCGTATTGCTAGCACTGTTATATAGGGTCTGGGAGAAATGTGGTTTTGTTTTTCAGTTGGTGAGATTAAGTTACTGAAGTAATGCACAGTTCTCTTTAACACTTTGGGTGACCCCCTGCTTCTGAAGCTGTTGTGGAAAGCGCTTCAGTCAGAATGAAACCATTTCAGGTATGTTGCAGAAAGCATTTCCTGTTTTCTCGGAGTAAAAATTGTGAATAGAGATAGTTCGTATAGAGTAATGAAAGCATGGGCAGGATTTTGCCTGTGATGCTCATTCTTTGGGATGTGGGGAATTGATCATCTGGACCAGTAGCTATTGAGCCAAGATGAAATTACAGGTACAGTGTTAGCCTCTGAAGACAGCTCTTGCATATCTTTCCAAGGAGATAGGTGCTATGTGATTGGAGCAAAACCGCGGTGGGTAAAGCGGTAGGAAAAGTAAATGGATGTTTCGATACCTGTATAGTTTTGAAATTAAGTAAACCCCCAAAGTGCTCCACGGAATGGCTCCATCAGCCTTTCTGGTGCTTCTTCCTGTCAGTTTAGATCATGGAAACAGTCCTGCGTGCGTCTGAGTATCCACATTGCCCTCCAGCTGAGGTTTTCCGAAGACCAGAATTCCTTATGAAGTCTTTATACAGAGTTACGCTGGAAAATGGTTTATAATGTTACTCCCAGGTCTTACTGGTGTCATCTGCTAATTCATCTAAACAGGTATTTGAGCATGACTTTCTATGCTTGAATTATACTTGTGCTGAAGAAACATTTGTCTGTCTAGTCACAACTTGAAACTCTATGTGAGAGTCTAGGAAGTCTGTAATATTGATGGAGAGAGGCTCTGGAAGCTTTCCTGTCTGAATGGAGAAAATGTTCCCTCTTGGCATGAATGAGTCCTCTCGCTTCCTTGCCTCGCATAAGGAACCAGCCATTGTCATCATTTCATTCATAATCCTCAGCAGCCTTCAGTATTGGGTTATGCTTTCTCAGGTGAACACTGTTTTTTTTTCTGCCAGAGTTTGGCACCTTGATACCTTTATACCTGGCCCTTGATGACAGGGGCTGCACAAGGGTATTGGACAAGAAAGATGGGACAAGTGGTAGAGCTTTCTTCCCAGTCCAGACCAGTGGATCTTGTGTGCTGTCATGCCTTATGCTGCTGAGCGAGTCCTCTCTGCTGCCTGCAGACGCCGAGACAAAAGTTCAGTTCCCCGCTGTGTCTTGTGGCTCCTGTGCCCCCCGTATCTATTAAGGTGTTCGTGCTCTTGGGACGTTCCACACAGAAAAGCTCTGGGTCGGGGGAAGTTACGTGGGAGCTCCCTGCTCGCCTCAGAAGGCTGGCCAGTAAATTGGTGCACTTGCCCACCTGGAGCCCTTTTCCTGAGTGTTGTCAGGAATACGATTTATTTCTTGGCTCTGTATTTTGAGGTCAAATCAGATTTGAACATTGTTATAGTACGATGAATGTCAGTGCTGGTTGGTACTGGTTCAGGCTTGTTCTTCTTTGTCAGGTTAGTTTATTGAGCAGGAAATAAATCATGTAAGAGTGTGGTTTAGCTTGTGAAACTATAAATTGATATTGTTTTATTTTTAATGGTCAAGTTCAGGAGTTGGGGAAATAGGTGAAAAATATGGACTTGGAGCTATTGGGCATGAGCAGGAACGACCAGTTTTGGCCTACCAAAACACTCGCATTTATTAAGGAGTACTAAAGGTTTATGTTTGCCTGGGGATTGTTTCATCTGCATCTGAAAGATAATGGCCGTTTGTGGCAGTGACTTCCTAACAGCTTTTGGGTGAGGGGAAAGCAAGGACAATGTGTTCGGTTCGGCATACGCTGGAGAAACGGGCAGAGGTGGGGTATGAAAGCCAAGAGATGTCAGTCGCCCAAAAAATATCCTGGGCAAGAGAATGAGGTGGCATTACAGGCCTGAGAGTCCTGCTTTCTGTAACACTTGGTTTTTCCCTCGCCTACCTCCCCTCCAAGCCCCGTGGTTAGGGTCCAATCTCTGGTTCAGTTAATGCAGTCGGAGATCACTGCCAGAGGTGGTGAGCAGCCCTGCCCATGGAGATGAGGGTTAGAAAAGTGTTAAATCTCTTTTAGCTAGCCATTCAGACACTGGTTTGATTTGGCTTCCTGTGGGCTTGTGATGACCGGCGTGCTGGAGTCTTCGAATCTTTGATACTTGTCTGCTTTCCAGGTAAGAGCAGGCAAAGCAAATAGGCAACTGTATGTGAACCAGAACAAAGTCCGAAAGGTCCAGTTTTATACTGGCCATGACAGTGCCTCCTTAAGAATGACCATCTACAGAATCTGGTTCAAAAAGCCAGCTTTGAGATTTTCTTTATTATTTGGAGTTGGAAATGAATGGTTTTCATCAGAAAGTCAAAGGCGTTAGTAGTTCAGTAGTAAGCAGGTAAAACATTTACTCCAGAGCATTGCATTGTGTCACATGGCATCTTTGGCCATTTTTATAAAGGTGTTAAAAAACAAGGAGAAGACTTAAAAAAACAAAACGCTAGTTTTAAAGAAAATCCTTTGACCTGTGCAAGTGTCTAAACAATTTTGCAGGCACAAAATTTCGTGCGTCGTTGATTCTTTGCTCGTGTGTATTAGTTTTTCCAGTTTGTTCTTTTAAGCTTTTCGGTTTCTAGATTCAAGGATCTAGAACTATAATTCAAGGATTATAGTTGCGCCTCTTGGGCTGGGAGCATGTCAGGGCTGTGGTTTTACCCTTTAAGACTTGCTCCTCAGCCAGAAATTGCTCTTTTGTTTTTGTTTGTTTAAATGTCGTTTTCGGGCTTCGTTAGACAACGAGCTAGCCGAGCCGCGTAGGTCTCGTCGTGGATGTAGGACAGGCTGCCATACGGCAACTGTGGAATTTTACACAGATTTTCAGTGCGTGGAAACCGCTTTGAAACAAAGGATCTCTTATGTGGTTACAAGTTGGCTCAACACTTCTTGCCAGGTAGGGTCTTGCATCTTTTCACTGAAGTTGGATTTGTGGGGTTTTTGTCTTTTCTTGCAATATGAGGGTGTGTGTTATATGCCTACGTTGAGATTTTTTTTCACAACACTTCCTAATAATTTAATAGAAATTTACTGAAATTTTAAACACAAATTCATAATTTAGTGTTGGGTATCAGTGTTGTCTTGTCTGGGACTTACTTCGGTCTTCCAATAGAGAATTACTTTACTTGTCATTCTACAATTCCTGTGCACTGCGGGTTTTCTCTAAGGTATTATTTTGGCTTAAACTCTGAATTTCTTTGCCTTATGTGGTTGGGCATAGTTTTGATTTGGATACTGTAAACAAGTCTTTGCATTTATTACTTTTTCCTTCTAAATACTTCTCTGCATGTACTTGAAGTGTTTTGGGTTGTGTTATGCTTTCTACTTTACTGTGTCAGAGCACAAAAGTTAGTAAGATCTATTTTATGGTCCTTTTCAGTTTTGAAACCACTTGCCAGAAACTTAAGTAGTCCTTGAAGTACAGCTATTATTGCTAGTCTTAAAACATTTGTATAGTTGCGCGCTGCCCACTCTGAACACGTTGGAACGGTTAGCAAGACTGTTTTGTGTAAAAATCTCTACGGTTTTTATATCGATGGTTCTTGAACTCACCATGAACTATCATGTGTTCAGGGTCTTTCCTGGTAAACTGCAGAATGAAATGCACTGGGACCGAGTCAATGGGAGGCCAAGAGACTATGAAATGAGCCAGTGTAGGGAAAAGGTTTCTCTCTTACCAAGTGGTCCTTGAATTAAATATTTGCAGAACTCACAACTCTTACAGAGTTGCCACAAGATGGACTGTCGAGTTCGCTCTGCTCCAAAGCCATCCCACTCTGTTCAGCACTTTCGTTCCATTCCCATCCAGCCTTATAGATTCATAGATGCTAGGGTCGGAAGGGACCTCAATAGATCATCGAGTCCGACCCACTGCATGGGCAGGAAATAGTGCTGGGTTCAGATGACCCCAGCCAGATGCCCATCTAACCTTCTCTTGAAGACCCCCAGGGTAGGGGAGAGCACCACCTCCCTTGGGAGCCCGCTCCAGACCTTGGCCACTCGAACTGTGAAGACGTTCTTCCTAATGCCCAGTCTAAATCTGCTCTCTGCTAGCTTGTGGCCATTATTTCTTGTAACCCCCGGGGGCGCCTTGGTGAATAAAACCTCACCAATTCCCTTCTGTGCCCCCGTGATGAACTTATAGGCAGCCACAAGGTCGCCTCTCAACCTTCTCTTGCGGAGGCTGAAGAGGTCCAGGTGCCCCAGTCTCTCCTCGTAGGGCTTGGTCTGCAGGCCCATAACCATACGAGTGGCCCTTCTCTGGACCCTCTCCAGGTTATCCGCATCCCTCTTGAAGTGCGGCGCCCAGAATTGCACGCAGTACTCCAACTGCGGTCTGACCAGCGCCCGATAGAGGGGAAGTATCACCTTGTTTTCTTCTACTCCCAGCTTGGTGACCTGTCTCAGCTGGATAAGAATTTTTTTCCCTCTTCCTACTCGGCAACTTGTAACAGCGCACTTTCTGTCCTGAGACCCAGTCCCTGAACTCCTGAATCCGTGGAGGTCGTTGGTTGGCACTGGAAGTGTAGACTAATGCTTAAAGGAAGGGACTGGGACTTGGAATTCCTAGATCTTTGTGAAATTGTGTTTTGGGGCACTGCTTATTACCAGTTACGTGCATTAGAGATGTCTTGTGACACTTAAATGTTTGTAAACCACGTTGACTGACGCACTATGCAAATGCTTTAAGGGTTTATATTGTTGTTGTTGTTGTTTGCATGTCATTAGGAGCTCTGATGGATTATTAAAGAACAAGCATCTGTGTCCACTGATGCTTATTCTTTATTAAGTGCACTTAATAGTAGACCACTGTCTGTTTAAAACGGCTGTCTTGCTTCTTGGCAGCCTCGATGAGGAAAAACATACTTGACAAATGTCTATTTGGGAGGCATTCCTAAGCCAAATTGGTCATATGTAGCTTCTTATTGATCTGCTCCCATGCTGTCTCTTTGGAGAAAACAAATGCATGCTGAAATATTTTACAGAAGCAAACACATAGGATTTTTTTTTAATGGCAGCTCCTTTTCTACTTTGTGCAGAACACTTTTGTCCTGGGGAAGTGTTAATCCTTCCCGAGCCCGAGCAGTGTGAGAGTGTTTACATCTTGCAGCGAGTCCCACGTGTGCAGGGGGAGTGGTGAGGACGTGACTCGGCGAGCGCTCGGTGCAGTGCTGCGTGCAAAGCCTGAGCCTGGAGTGATGCACTTCTGCAGCATTTCCTTCCCAGCTCTCTCTACATTTCAGTTTAGTCCTGCTCACCTAAGTCTGTCTTCAGTTCAGACATGAAGAACTGTTTTTCTTTCAGTAAAACTGGAACTAGAGAGTCTTTAAACAGATTCTATCTTCAATTTTTTAATCTATTAAATAACAGATGCATATTGTAGGAACCACTGGGTTGAGCTTTGTTCTTTCAGTGCTGTTCCTTTTCGCCTGGAATCACGGCCACGAAAAGGAGCAATAGCTAGTTGTGTGCTACTGAAAAACTAGAAATTTCTTCCTCCCCCACCACTGTACTATCTATATCTAGTGAATACAGAAAACTGTACTGCTGTATGGTAACCTGATATTCCAGTAATGCTTATTAGGAGCAAGTAAAAAAAAAAAAAAAAAAAAAAAGTAGTGAATTTGGTGAAAGTCAGGATAATCCAAGCTAAAGATAACTCTTCAGCTTTTACTGTGCGCTACATAAAAAAAAGGTGTGTTAGGTTTTCTCTCTTTCTGGCTCTATTTCCATTATTTATATAGCCTGGCAACTCTTGCTAATGTTGCATTTCATGCATTTAGTAATGTCTCCCTATATGTTTCCTGGGTGATGCCTAGATGTTTGTAATGCATCGCTCTGTTCTGCGAGAACAGCACAGAAACCAGAAATCACTGACTCGCAGTACATCAGAGCCCTGAAAACCAAAAGGCAGTTTTTTGCAAGTCAGGATAGAATATCTTTATTTTTTAATATTCACTTACCAGTGGCTCTCTTTGTTCCTAGAATAGCTCTGTGTTTATACAAATTACCTTTGTTTGAGAAATAATGTATTCAGAGACAACACTTAAGCATTTCTGTATTGGAACTTTGAATGGGTTTTTGTTTGGGAAATGGCATAGTTAAATTATTCAGTAATGAAGATCACTTGTTTCTTTTTCTAACCTGGCCTTTAACAAGACCTTTCTGTGTATCATTGAACAGCGTTGCAACTGCTGAAGGAGTTAAAAATGCACAATTTCAGAAACATTTTTTGGGTCAACCTCCAAATTCCTTGTGGAGGGGTGGCCTAACTTTTGTGTGGAGCTGTGTTGGGATAATTTTCCCATCACAAACCATGTACACATGGCAACTTAAATTAATTCCTGATGAGTATAGGCGCTGTACAGCAGTGAAATATGTGATTTTTATTTATTTATTTTTTATTATTGGTAACTTTTTAAAATGGAGACTAAGAGTAGCTTTAAAAGTTTATTCACTTTTTTTTTTTTTTTTTTTACAGAAGGCTTTGGCAGATGAGGACCATTCTAGACTGACTAGTTGTAATCCAGAAGAACTGCTTAAAATATTCCTGGGGGACAGTCCCCATCCAGGCCAGAAGCTAGCTTATAACACATAGGGCTCTTAGCACCCATAGCCTAAGCTTAAGTGATGACACGAGACTTCGTCCCAAATGGCTAACGCCCAGCTTCTGAGCTAAGCGCCAAGGAGGACTGCTGCTCCCTTATTCCATTTGTTCAATAAAAGCATCTTCCTAAAAACCAGCTGTGTCCTCACTCCCTACTTGACTGCACCCCCACATCATCTCCCCAGCCCCTGGGAACCCAAAACTGTATGTCCAAGCAACCCTTCCCCCACCTCTGCCTCCCCACTCAAGTCAGGCAAGCACCGTGCATTTTTTGGTCAACTGCAAGCTACTGGAGTTTACTGACCTCATGTTTAGGAGAAAAGGGGCAGCAGAACAGTGAAAACTTCCCCAGCTGCAGGTCACCCAGCCTCTGAGACCCTCAAAGCATGGGTGCAAGCACTCCTTCCCTTCCTCCTCTCTCCCCAGCTGGTCGCCCTCTACACGGTCCAGCGGGCTGGATGCTCACTCCCACGTGCTGGTGTCAGAGCAGCAGCACTTTCTGCACAGTCGTGAACTGGCTCCCAATCGGTGTGGTTTGGGAATGGGCGGTTGTGACGTGGGTTACTTCCCAGGCAGTGACACTTTGGAGTGGTTCGGTTGTCTTTAAGGGTGGACGCACGTGACACGTTCTCCGCTTGAGTGACTGCAGCAGGCTTTGTTGCTGACCCTGCAAAAAGTAAGGATTAGAAAGTCTTTCCTTCATAGAAGGCACAGACGTGAAGGTCTGTATGGTTTTAAACGTCCTCCTGTGGTTAGGGGGGAGAAATCTGTTCTATTATCTTGATTGCCCTGGGCTTGCCTAGCGAGACGACGAGTTGAACAGTAATGTGTTGGCAGTGTCCGGGGTTGTGTTCCCCCTCCCCGTTATTGGAGGTAGAGAACCGTGTTGGTCTGAGGTTGGGCAGAAGGCAGGGCGATGCGGCTGGCGCCTTGCGAAGGCCGTTCTTCAGAGAACCATGAGCTTGCATAAGCTGCGGCCTACTTGAGCAGTTATGGTCTCCCTTGTCTGGCAAAGCTGAAATTTAGCCAGGACTTGGTATTTAACAAGCAACTCTTAAAGTATGTCATGAAATCTCTTACAGCAACAGGTGAGTAAGGCTTGTTTTGCACGTTACCTGAAAAGTCTGCCTTAACAGAAGCCCAATGCCCTAAATGTCCGATAAGAGCAAGGGTTTGCTACTGACTTCCC
>NW_005843105.1:86932-97651 GCF_000455745.1 Alligator sinensis | reverse complement strand
ACTGGCAGCCTTCTCTGCTGAGCCAGGGCGTTCCTCCGCTGTCGTCCGGCCCAGCGCTGACTCGGTTGGGAGCCAGCTGCACTCCTCTCCCTCTGTCTAGGTGTAGACAAGTGTTGGCCTTCTTTCCCGTTGTTGCAGTTGTGGAAACAGCCATGTAAAGAGGTATCCTGAAGGCAGAGAGATCTGTGGTCCATTCTTTTGAACACTTTATTTTCTTGAACTTTGGAAGAGTTTTGTAGTTTGGGGTCAGTTGTGGAGAAAGGTCTGTTGTTGTGGTCAGTCGTGTGACCCTTGAGATGGTTTGTTTTATTTGAAGCTTCGGTTGATTGACGAGTTGGTCCCTTAGTAAGAGTAGGTTTAAAAATAAATAAGTTGGTCTGGTGCCTTTTAGGACCTTCAGAAATGGACAGCTGTCTCCTCGTTGATGCAGTTGCAGTACTTTATGGTGGGCTCACATGAGCAGAGCAATGGCTGATGTTGCTCGAGTGTCGCGTATATGGGCATGAGGCATGTATTTGGAGCTAGCTAACAACTTTTTGAGGAATTGCTTTGACTGAGTTCCAGTAATCCAGCTCGGATGTTGCAAGGAAGTAGATTGTCCCTACCAGGGCAATCGTCTAAAATGGATTTTTGGTTTTTGGGGGGTTTTTGGCAGTCACAAATTATAGGTGATTTTGACAGGCAGTAGTTTATGGATGGCTAGAACCAGTGCTGAGCGAAGGACTGCAGGCCATGGATTGATCTGCCCGCTCGCAGGTGGGCTCCCGTGAGGACTGTTGCAGAGCTGGTGGAAGGTGTCTCTTCAAAATATTTGTCTTCCCGGTTCTGGCTTGCTTAGTTCTGGCCGGTTGTCTGCCAGCAGCTTGCTGATCTCCAGCAGGCTCCTGGGGCAGCAGGTCTGTGTGGGTTTGAAGGTAGAGAAACTGGTATTGCTTATGTATTGACATTTGAGTCGATGTTGTCCCATGATTTTCTCCAAAATGGCTTCATGTCCACATTGGATAAGGCAGATTATAACGAAGAGGCCTGAAAATACACAGTTGAGCATTTAGTTATTAGAGAGCGAGTTGTCAGTGTCCATCCTTCAAGGCCGACCTGTAGGAGGATCGAGTATTCCTATTGACCCCTAACGCTGCTTCAAGTTCAGTTCAAAAGTATCAGTTGATCCGTGGATCTAGTAGTGTAATAACCAGCCTCCCCTGGCTGTGGATAAGAGGAAGGCGTAGATGTGCACCTCAGCTACTCTAGTTAGCCTAGGGTAGTTGGGTAGATATAATATAGCACAATGAGAGGTCGTCCATAAGTACAAACCATGTCCCTTGTTTTAAGCCCTAGCCTGAAACATGGTTGGATGGGCTTAGTCTTGGCTGGGTAAAACTGAAGATGGCTTTCTGCTGTTTTTCCACCGTAGTTCCCTGCGGGTAAGCAGGCTCCAGTACTGGTGGTACTTGCTGTGTTTCTGTGGATCAGTGTTTGCCATTCATGCAGTGCAGAGCAGCTGGTACACATCCATCTTCAGAGGAGGTGGTTGCATGACCTCCCTAACTCGGAGAGATTTGGGTCAGAGTTGTGCGCACTGAGAAGCTCCTGGCACTCTACAATACTCAAAAATGAACTTTCCTGAAATCAGAGTTCAAAGCTGTGATAATACAAGGGAACGTGAGATGTTAGCCATGAAATAGGTGTAGTAGAAAAGCTGAAGTATAGTAGCACTGTTGTGATGTAATACTTCTCAGTGTGACCTGGAAATAGGGCGTGCTCGCATAGGCCTTGTCTACAGAGGAAAGTTGTTCCTTCTATCCCTAGTTAAACTTTCCTTTGGCAAAAACTGCTGTGTGTCCAGGCATGCAAGTGGGGTTTTGGTTCATATCTATCTGAGATTTCAGCACACGTGGATTCACATACCTGGGGTTACATGCTGATTAGAGCAGCTGTGTGTGATCCTGGCAAATGACCCTTCACTTCACTGCAGTTTGGAAGAGCATATATCCAGTCCCATCTCAACTGTAGTTACCAGTCTGCCAGAGCTGCTGGCAGAGCAAATCCAGGAGAGTCAGAGTATTCAGGAGACGGCCAAGCGCCACATCACAACCAAGCCGCTCTGACCCATCTCCAAAAACAGTGCCCCCCACCCCGCCCTCCCCCAATTACCTGTCCATGCTGTGAGCAGCTGGACCAGACTTTGTCACTGAGGGCACCAGGAAACCTCCTTGGGAGCCTAGAGAGTTTGGCACTGACTGTGGAAGGAGCCGTGACCAGGAAGAGGTTCTCCTGAAGAGCCAAGATACCAACTTGTCCAGCCCTGAGCCAAAGACCTAATTGTTGGAGATGGCCTGAGATCTAGCTTCAAACTGATGCGGGGGCTGCATAGTAAGTATTTGTGCTGTATTACAATACAATTGTATGGGGAGGTTTTAAAGACTTGGATGGGACACAGCCCTACCTACAACAGCTTAGGCTGACCGTGTCTGTGGACTTCTCTCTCCCTGACCATCTCCAAAGCCAGTCTTCAAAAGGCATCCAGGTTGGAGACAAAGCTTATTTCCCTGAAATATCCAAAGTGCCATCCCTGTTCTGCCTGTCATGCTTAACTATCCCTCCTGCTCCTGGATGACTGCTCACCTCCTTACCCGCTTCTCAGGCTGGCAGTGCTGTGGCAGCCTAAACCTCAAATGTTTTGTGCAGAAGATGTTCATCGCAGTGACGAATTCAGAAAGAGCAGCAGTAAGAAGTAGTTTACTTCATGCTCTCAGCTTTTAGCTACCTTTGTTGTCTCTGCTGCCCGACTTTGACAGTCTACTTCAGGCATTTCACAATGTGTAGGCTTACAAGGATCTTTGTGGGCAGCTGCACAGTTGGGATAATGTTAGACAGGCTTTTGAATGGAAGTCACCCTTGTATCTGAGAGCTCGTCTAATGATCCAGCCACGCAGTTGGTCCGGTAAAAGATATCGCCCGCAAAGATCCTTGGTTCTTGGATCGTTTATGGACCGTTATGGCTACTACATCACTGCAACACTGCTAAAGCTTTGGGTTCAAACCAGTTACTTCAGAGGATTTGAACAAATGGGCACTTGGAGCCATTTCAGAAGGGGGAGGGGTGCTCTTGCTCCCTGATGGGCAGCAGTTCTGGGCTGTGCTGAGGTGTGCTCACATGAAGAGCGATGCAGATGTAGCACAACCGCTGCAGGATTAATGCTGCTCCATCCGGGGGTGATGTTGGAGCTGTTTACTGCGTTTGTGTTGCTCCCAGCTTGGGCACAGGGATGGGATAGAAGAAAGGTGAAGTGTTTTGACATCTCCCTGCGCACTCCAGACTGGGAAGACTAGATGGGACCAGCTTACAGAATAGTGACAAAGCAACACGTTATTACCATTAGCATGGAGACCTTTTTATTAGGGAAATAATTTCTGTTCTATTTTTTTGTCCCCTTAGCGTCTGACATTCTGTAGCCTGCATGGACCCAGGGCATATCAGCTCTTGGAGGCCTGGCAAACCTTGGGAGAAGTGCGATGACGGAGGAGGACACTTTCACTGGCCCTTGGGGTGGCATCGTAACGGAAAGCTCCCAAGGCAGAAGAAAGCAGAAGTTGGAGAGGCTCTCAAAGAAATATAAGGATACAGAGGATATGTAGGAAGGAACCCTAGACCTGAGGCAGGGGTTGAACAGTGCTCCTGGATAATGTAATAACACTGTTCACACTCAACTGCCCAATCTAGCCTAGACCTAAATCCTGCGGAGAACACAGGATACTGGGAGTTAACTTGCATTTCTCCAAAAGGCACATCCTTTTCATGCTATTTCCATCCAAGACAAAGACGACTTGCACTTGTTTTTCCAAGCCCTTCAATAAATATGTGAATGCTCTGTCCTTTTTGGCATGTTTTATTTTGTTGATTTTTAGATGTGCATTATTATATCAGTAAAGACTTCTGTGTAGAACTTGGCTGAAGCAATTTCTTTGAGAAACAGTTGCCTGTACCAGTTTCTAATGGGATCTTGACGTGAGAGCATTGCATTAATTCCCTTGGTTACAGCACTTTCCTTTTGCAGCATTACATCTTGACCTGAAAGTAGAAGCATGGCATATTCCAGACACCAGTCCACGACCAGCTGGAGACACCACTTGCTGGCTGCTCGGGATATAAAGATAGTTGTTGTTTTTCCACCTTTACCTCTTACCCACTGCTAGTCCAGATTTTGTGCATAATAAAGCAAAATCTACCTGCCCCAGCAGGCAGGCTGTTTAAAAGCATTTTGCCTTTTCAGAGGTGTCTCCATCTTCCTCTCAGCTTTCCAGTTGTGCTCCTCACTGTCATTCTGTAACTACTCGGCATAAACCAGATATCCCAGAACAAAAGTGGAATTGCACCATCATCCATCTGGGGGTCGGACTCGATGATCTATTGAGGTCCCTTCTGACCCTAACGTCTATGAATCTATTTCCGTGAGGGTCTTGGGAGTTCAAATTCCCTCTGTTCTATAAGACCAGAATTTTTAAAGATCATGGCATTATAGCCTTTCATGACGTTTTCAGCCCAATGCTAATGAGTCTCCCATGATGATCAATTGGGTCTTGCCGCACTGGAGAGAAAATACACCTTTCTGTTGATGAGCATGGAGACTTGGTGTCGAGGCAGAGAATAGGCATGTGGTATGGGTCCTATCGGCTGCCCCTGTCATTTCAGGGACCCCCGCTATGCAGTAACCACCGCATTACACTTGTACATTGCTAAGTGCTATGGCCAAAGGTATCATCATCCTCCTCAACAGAAGTACTCTCCTCCATGACATCAGTCTCTCAGTTGATCATCTACCAACAAACCAGTCAGCTGAAGGCTGGTAGTGGACTTGGGGGACATGCTCCCAGGTGGTGATGTCCACATACTTCTCTGCACTGAGGGCAGCTCTCGCATTGCTATTTTGGGAGGAGCTGTGTGGCCACTTCTAGGGAAGTTGTCTTCCACATCCTGAGGGTCTGCTGCTGTCATCAGTCATCCTAGTTTTGGACCCCAGCTGTGTTGTACCCAGCTACTAGCTGGCTGAGCTCAGAAGCATCATTCCAAGAGAAGCTGCTTCAGAAGACTGTCCAGCCGCAGCATCAACGTCTTCATTTTATCCTACTGTAGCTGTGTTACTGTACCTGTTTTCCAACCCAGCCAAAGCCGTTCAGCTGCCAATGCACTTGATAGAATGGACTCTTCATGTCGGCGATTGTCAGGATTGCTGCACTTGGTAGCAGTTTTGCTGTGCTGTCAGACGGTGGTTTAAAAAGCTGAAGTATGAGATGCCAGGAGAGGAGTCCTGGGAGTTTATTCTGAGCCTGTCCCAGAATCCCTGCAGTTAGTTAGACATCCCGCAACTCGCTGTGACCTAAGTCCCAGGATGAGTAGAGCCTTATCGTGGAAAATTGTGCTGTGGATATCTTCCCAGAATACCATGTGGTTATTTTAATAAGTTAGAAAGCTATATGAACTCAGGGATTTGCAAGGGATATAGCACAGGTTTCATAAAGCAACTGTGTGGGCACACTGCTATAGTTTTTCCAATGTAGTAGAAAAATAAATATATTTTTTGAATGCTTTCCTGTGTGGACAAGGCCTTTAGGGTATTTTGCGTAGCATCGTTTGGCTTAGGTCTGTCTTGGAATTTGGAAGTAAAAAGAGAATCCCTGCACTTAAGGTGTATTCTCATCGGCAAGCGGTGTTTTTGTCTGAACTTCTCTAAGCGTTCTGTGGCTGTAACCCGTGGCGAGATGGTGGTGGTGTGATTGATTGATTGATTGATTGATTTAGCAGCTGTTTGCTGAAGGAACACCTACCTGGTGCTGTAGAGAGACGTCTCTTCTCTTCATTGGAACCTTTTAGTGTTTTTTTTGTCTAGTTAAATATTGGAACATTATTATTCATGTCATTGAATGCTAAAATCCCTTTTTCATTCCAGGATGAGCAGTTCCTAGGTTTTGGCTCCGATGAAGAGGTCAAAGTACGAAGTCCCACCAAGTCCCCCACGGGTACGTCCGAGTTACGCGACTGTCTGTTGCTTACGGGTAATGGTGTTTTGATGCCTCCCGCTGTGTACGTTGCAGAAGCTTTTTCTAATGAGATCTTACTGCAGAATAACTGAGCGTCTTCTGCTCCGAGTAGTCTGCTTACCGAACGTTTGTTCCTGAGTGGTCGTGCCTCATAGACCTCTCTTCCACAGCGTCTTCCTTGAAGAGCTGCCCCGTGGCAGAGTCCCACATTTCACAAGCAGCGTGTTATGCTTATGAAGGTATCTCTTCATAATACACCTGGGGAAATCAGAGGATTTTAATATAAATACCTCACTGACATCCTCTAGATCTTCAGTTGTAGCTTTGGAGCCTGTCATTCTGCTACAGTTAATGAGGGGAGCTTTTAGTCAACTGTCTACGATGATGATGATGATGATGATGAGAGGAGATGGTGAGCAGTGACAGACCTGACTAAAATGGACAAATTAAAATTAAAACTTGTTAACTTTATAAGATGTAGCATGGTATCTTTTTACTTTGACTTCTGAAATACAGTGGCTAGGATTTCAATGACATTATTAAATTCCAGTGGTTGATCTTGGACTGTTAACATTTTTCCCAAGAAAAATCTCCAAAAGAGATTTGAATTTGGACAGCTTTCACTCTTTTTCTATTGGAGGAAAAAAAGGGGCAACTATCCACTTATTCTGAAGAATATCATGTTTGCAAAGGAGAAATATTCCCATTCTGCTTCCATTTCGGTTTGTTCATGCGCTCAGTGTGTGGCATTGCGGTGGAAGGGAGGGGAAGAAAGGAATCCTATGAAATTATGCTATTGCCTGGTACTGTAGTACTCCCTATACCACCTGATGCACGCTGCCTCCTTTCTACCATTGGTTTTACTATGCAAGATCTCAGCAGCTAGATAATCCTTGTTATAACTCTTATTACTAACCTACAAACTGGTGTTGGTATTCAGTTGTACATAGCAGCAGTTCCAGTAAAAAGGTCTGAACTTTTCTTGTCTCTTCCACCACTTTTGTGGAGAGAATGATCTTCAAATCATAGTATTCAGCATGCATGCAGAGTTGACCTTTATACAATGCTTCAAGTCCATGATTGCTTTTTTGTTTGGTTGGGGGTTTTTTTCCTAATAACCTGCTAACCAGAGGTTTTTAGCTTATTTTTAAATAACTTGAAGATGTTTGGGGTTTGGAAAAGGAGTGCAGAATCCTTCCTCTTCCCTTAGGGGGATGTTTTCAACAAGTCTGACTTTTTTTGCATGAGATGGCTCTTAAAACTAGAAAAGCCATGACAGTTGGTCAGGTTTAAGTCCATCATGAAGATTAGAAATCCTGTATTTGTTTTCTGCTCACAAGTATAGGGTAATGGCTTCACTGTAGGTTATTGTTGTTTGTTTGTGGGGGGTTAGTTTTGGGGTTTTCCAAATTCCTGATTTGTACTTGTGGAACAATAACACAATCCATATCCTGTCTCCTGATTCAAGTTTGCAGTGACTTAAAGCAGGCTCTCGGACAGACTATGTCTGATCTGTTACGAAGCAAAGGAGATGTGCGTGAAAGTGAGTAGTACTAATAGGGGATGAGATGCTGAAATCTGAGATCAGCATTTCAGTGAGGTGGTTATTTTGATGTTAATGATGTAGTTTGAGGGCTATGCTTAACCATATTAGGCATAAGTAGCTAGAGACATGGGTGCAAATCTCATGCTAGGGAAGACATTCAGGTCTCAGAATATACTGACACAAAAGTGGCACTTAACTCCCTAAAGAGCTCCTTCGGAGATGCTCTTAGTGCTGCCTAACCGCTTTCAATAAACTCAGTCTTTGATTCCAGCTACTTGATACGAAACAGTTGAATTTTGGCTAAACCAAACAATTCCACCTTCCATCTTGTGAGAGGTTATTGACCTTTCACCTCTGGTAGTCTAGGTCAGATCACCATTTTGGTGGTCTTAACCTAGATTCCAGTGGATAAATATCCCCATTGCAATACTCTGTCCAGTTTGACCAACGAGCAGTAACCGCTACGAAGAAACTTTGTCCCAGAATTATACAGGTGTTTGAGGGCAAGGTTGAAGTGCGTTGGCAGACGTGTGACCAGAGACCCAGAACTGGAGCAGCAGGGTTGCTGGGTAGCAGATTGAGCTAAAGGTGCATGTAATCTTGCATGACGTGTGTCCAGTGCCTATTTTAAGTGCAGCCAGAGAGAGTGCATTGATTCCAAAGTCGAGGCAAGAAAAAAAATCTTAGGACAGTAAAAATCTCTCTCGAGTCTACTTTTCTCCACATGCAATTCTCAGTAACATGTAGAAAAATATTTTAGAAAAAATGTATTTTTTTTTTAAGTTTTTCCATTCTTTGCAGATGGTGTTTCAAAAATTAATCCTGGTTATTTGCTGTTCCCTTTTCAAATTGTTGATATTGTTTTTAAAATTTGTCCTTTTGATTGAAAAGTATTTGAACTTTTCTTGAAATGTGACTACATCCTTGCTATAGAAGAATTTTACAGGATTTCTTTCATGTACAAGTTTTTGTGGCAGAGTTGTATCCATAGCGGGTGGATTGAAAATGTTTGACAGCCTGTTTCATGTGACTTGTGTTGCATAAACTCTGATATGACTTGGGTAGCGCGATACAGAAAAGCTGAGTGTGCACTCTACGTTCTCTCTTTCCTCCTCAGTTAAGTCTAGTCCACGAAAACCTCGTGGGAGACCCAGGAGCAGTTCTGATCGAAGTTCGGCTGCTCTCTCAGACTCCTCGTCAGTGTGTTCTCCTCCAAGCAAGCCTGAAACTCTATCCATGGAAAAAATAAAGAAGAAAGAATTGAAAGGTGGGGAAAAGAGACGAGGAAGGCCTCCAACGCTTAGCAGTGTGAAGTTCAAAGTATCGCAGGTGAAGGACACATCAGATGCTCAGAAGGGGAGCAAAGAAGAAAAAGAGAGCCTGAAGAAAATAAAAAGGGCACCGTCCACTACATTTCAGCAAGCTGCAAAAATCAAGAAATTAAGAACTGGTAAACTCTCCCCACTGAAATCTAAATTTAAGACTGGAGGGAAACTTCAGATTGGGAGGAAGGGGGTTCAGATTGTTCGCAGGAGAGGAAGGCCACCATCTTCTGAACGTTTAAAGACTGCTTCAGCGCTAGTCATTAATTCGCAGCTGGAGAAACCCCAAAGGGTACGTAAAGAGAAAGATGGTACGCCACCACTCACAAAAGATGAAAAGAGTGCTGTTAGGCAGAGTCCCCGCAGGATTAAGCCTGTTAGGATTATTCCTTCCACAAAGAGGACAGACGCAACAATAGCCAAGCAGCTCTTGCAGAGAGCAAAGAAGGGGGCACAAAAGAAGATTGAGAAAGAAGCAGCTAAACTGCAGGGCAGAAAGGGAAGAACCCAGCTCAAAAATATCCGTCAGTTTATCATGCCAGTCGTGAGCGCTATTTCTTCGCGGATCATTAAGACACCCAAGCGGTTCATTGAAGATGAAGATTATGACCCTCCTATCAAAATAGCTAGACTAGAGTCCACACCAAACAGTAGGTTTAGTGCTACGTCCTGTGGGTCCAGTGAAAAATCAAGCGCTGCTTCTCAGCACTCCTCTCAGATGTCTTCAGACAGTTCACGATCAAGTAGCCCTAGTGTCGACACGTCCACAGACTCGCAGGCATCTGAGGAGATGCAGACGCCTTCTGAAGAGCGGAGCAATACTCCCGAAGTTCACGCCTCTTTGCCTATTTCCCAGTCCCCAGAAAATGATAGCGGCGATAGGAGAAACAGGAGGTTTTCAATCTCGGAAAGAAGTTTCGGTCAGAGGGCAGCTAAAAAGTTGTCAGCCTTGCCAAGCGTGTCCCAGCAGCAGTCCTCCTCCTCTCCTCCGCCCCCTTTGCTAACTCCTCCGCCACCGCTCCAGCCGGCGTCCAGCATCGCAGACCACACGCCCTGGATCATGCCTCCAACAATACCGCTGGCCTCACCCTTCCTTCCCACGTCTGCCGCACCCATGCAAGAAAAGCGCAAGTCCATTTTGCGAGAGCCAACGTTCAGGTGGACCTCTCTAAAGCATTCTAGGCCAGAACCACAGTACTTTTCCTCAGCAAAGTATGCCAAAGAAGGTCTCATCCGTAAACCAATATTTGATAATTTTAGACCCCCGCCACTGACTCCGGAAGATGTTGGCTTTGCATCTGGTTTTTCAACACCTGGTGCTGCCGCTCCAGCACGTCTGTTTTCTCTCCACTCTGGCACCAGATTCGATCTGCACAAAAGAAGCCCTCTGCTGCGGGCTCCGAGGTTCACCCCCAGCGAGGCCCACTCCAGAATCTTTGAGTCCGTGACCTTGCCTTCCTCTGTCGGTCGCACCGCTGCAGGGACCTCTGCAGCAAGCGCGTCTTCTAGGAAGCGAAGGAGAAAAGCGTTTAGCCCCATTGGATCCGAACCCAGATCTCCTTCGCACTCTATGAGGACGAGAAGTGGGAGACTTAGTACCACTGACCTGACAACGCTCACATCACAGTCATCTGTCCCTTCCTCATTAACTAGCATGTCTGTTAGTTCTCTTGCCACTAGTGCCTTAAATTCAAGTTTCACTTTTTCTTCCCATTCCCTGAGTCAGTCTGGGGAATCAGCAGAGAGAAGCCAGAGACCAAGGAAGCAGACTAGCGCTCCAGCAGAGCCTTTCTCATCCGGTAGCCCTGCTCCTCT